>NC_056522.1:323888841-323978084 GCF_019175285.1 Sceloporus undulatus | reverse complement strand
TCCCTCAACGGCCGAAAGATGACAGTTATGGAGGGAGGGCACTCTGTCTTCAGGCCAGCCCCTGATGGGTAGGCAACAGCCAGACATGGAGAGCCACAGTGCTGCACCCACAGTTTATTTGTTTAACTTTCAGCTCTTAATTTTATTTTGGGTTTGCTAAAAATGGTTCCCAATTTTTCTAGGGAGACTGAGGGACAAATTAGCCATGTTTCTGGCTCCCTCTGGACTGTTTTAGAAGAGGTTTTTTCTTACCAGGAAGTAAACCAACTCATTTTTTTTCCCCTATGACTAAAACAGCCTGGAATAAAAATATCACAAAAATGCCCCCACATACTAACCAAGGGTTATGGGGAACCATTTTTAGTCAAAGGAAAATGTCCCCTTCTATTACTGGGGATTAGAGGACCATGGTGGCTTAGCAGTGGCTTAATGATTAAGATGCTGACTCTGACAACTGCAAGGTTGCCAGAATGGCAGTTCTAGACCCAAGTGCCGCATGATGGAGTCCCAGTTTCTGCCAGTCTAGCAGTTTGAAAGCTTGCAGAAGTGCAAGTAGATAAATGGGTACCACTTCGGTGGGAAGGTAACAGTATTCTGTGCACCTCGGGGTGTAGTCGTGCTCATCACATAACCACAATCTTGTCTTTGACAATGCTGCCTCCCTCGACTTAGTAACAAAGACAAGCACCACCGCCTGCAAAAGGACATGACTAGACAATCATGTCAAAGAGGAAACCTTTACTCTTTTAGGGGACCATGGAGCCTCAAAAATGGTTTTGGGACACATGAGGTTTGAATGCTGGATATTCTGCACCACAGTTTGAAAACTTTTCACGCTATTGACTGTTATCACATCTTATGGCAAGCAATTCTATAAATCATTTATATATAACATTACTGTATTTGGCATGGCCTTTGCCTAGCATAATAAACTGAACTGAAATCAATTATACATATGAAGTAATATTTCTTAATTGGAATTGGGATAATATATGACAAGTACTACTCACTACAGGACAAAGAAAATATTTTTTTAAAAAAAATACTGGTTGCAGTAAACAGAAGAGCTATATAAAAGACAAAAAAAAATGAAAGATGGGGAATGGGCATGGCTAGCCAGCTAACATGGCAGCTGCTTAAAGAAAGAGCAGGGCTGGATCTCAACAATGTTCTCACAATTGGGGTTTAATTGAGCGGAGATTGCATCTCAAAACAGCATACCTGTGGCAAGGAACAAAACACTTCACGGATTAATCATTTTGGGGATACATTTGTGTAATTCTCTATACACGGAAGTCTAACCTTCACATATAATACCTTCAATTTCTGCGTCTATGTTATCTATTAAGCCAAACCCATATAATATTTTTCTTTTAACCTCTTATCCTAATTTTATTACTTTTCAAATAGGTAGAACCTTATTATTTACTTTCAGTAAACATCATCGAATCTATCCAGACTTCTTTTGAATATTGGCATCTTTTTGGGAGTGACAACCCCACCCCTCTCAATAGTCTCTATTTTCTAATAAGTTTGTCTTCTTTGTTAATAACATTTGATTTTTCCCTTTTCTATTCCCTTCTTCTCGCCCCCCTCCTTCTCATCTCTTACCATTTTCTCCTATATAATTCTCAGAAACTAACTGTAGCTATTTTTCCCTATTCTTTTTCCAAACAGACCTAAACCGTTGCCCATTCCTTTTTTCCCATTGTTTATCATTTTGAATCTAAGAAATTGTGTTAATTCACCCATTTCAATTTTGTCATAAACATTAATTAACCATTCTTTTATTCTTGGGATATTTTTTGTTTTCCATTTTTGCACCAAAGTTATTCTTGCAGTTGTAATCAAGTAAAAGAGAATTTCTTCTGTTGTAAATTCTAAAACAAAATCTAACTTTTTGCCCATGCCTTTTATTGTTGTCCATCTACTGTAAAGAAAACAGTCAGTATTGCAAGCTCATCACATTTCTTATTGCAGTGGCTAGGAATGTATCATGATAAACTGGAAAACAGGGAATGTACAAATAGCTGACTGGTGGTCAAAGTTTTGGGACACTTGGGACCGAAATAGGATAGGTCAAAATAAAGCTGCTTTAGGTCACTTTGTAGGTACACTGTTTAAATGACACATGCATCTTAAGAGGCCAGAAGCTGTTCCAAAGCTGTGCTTCAGTCCTTTGGCATGGTTTCTGACCTCTTGGGATGCATGCAGCATTTAAATACTACACTTCCAAAGTGACCTGAAGCAGCTTTAGTTTGGCCTGTTTGTTCGGGCCCTTAGTTAATGGGAAAACTTTCTGACACCTTCAGGCTGTAATGGACAAAGGAAGCCATACACATTTTTTGAAGACTGGTCAATTCTTATAAGAACAACTCCCCTGACATCGGACGTCCTGCTCACAAGATTACCCTTTGGAAGGACACTCTAACTCTGAACCCACCAACCATCATATGGCATTTGGGCCTCAAGCTGCCAACCTGCTAACCTTGCAATCAGCAGCGTCAGCGTCTTAACCTCTTGAGCCACCGTGTCCCTGCCCCTGATTTCTTGTTCAGAACAGTGGCTGCAGTCAAGAGTAAGAAGACTAAGAATGGGAAATGCAGCCATGAAAGAACTGGAGAAGATCCTAAAGAGTAAAGCTATACAAATGAGCACTAAAGTTAGAATAGATCAAGCCATGATGTTCCCGGTCACTATGTGAGAGCTGGACAGTAAAAAAAAAAAAAAAAAAAATAGATAAAAAGAAGAAAAACTCATTTGAGATGTGGTTCTGGGTAAGAGTGCTGAGGATACCATGGACAGCCAAGAAGACAAACAAATGGATCCTTGAACAGATCAAGCCTGAAATATCTCTAGTAGCCTAGATGATAAAATTGAAGCTGTTGTACTTTAGTCACATCATGAGAAGACATAACTCATTAGAAAAGACAACAGTGCTAGAGAAGGTGGAAGGCAGCAGAAAAAGAGGAAGAGTGCATACCAGATGGCTGGAATCAATTAGGGAGGACTTGGGCATGAGTTCACAGGACTTGAGCAGAGCAGTGGAAGATAGGGATCTTGGAGATGCCTCATCCACAGGGTCACCATGACTTGAGACTGACTCAAGGGCAGATAACAACAACAATAGTATTTCTTTTATCCGTCCTACACTTGCTACCAAACCTATTGAATTGACTTTTGTAGTGTTGGGAAGAGGCAGAAAAGTTTGTTTCTGTCTTCTTTCTTCATACAATTCATAATTTTATTAATCATTTTCTCCCTTAGTAGCCTGCTTTCTAAACTAAAAAGGTCCAAATGTTTTAGTTTTTCCTTGTAAGAAGGTTGTTAGAATGCTCTGGTAATTTTTGCTCCCCCTTTCTGCCTTATCACTAATACTGTTTATTTTTCAAGATATGATAATGCAATGGGCAATATGATTTATGATAAGGGTGCTTTATTTCCAATCCTGTTTTTAGTGGTTGAATTACATAATCCATGTATTGTAGCAGCCACTTGAACTGATGTTCCATTGAGTTACTCACTTTTACCATTATTCTTTTTCATTGTTAGTAGCCACAGGTTCAGTTCCTCTCAGGCTGCATCTGCACTGCAGAATTAATGCACTTTGACACCGCTTTAACTGTTATGGCTCCATCCTATGAAATCCTCAGATTTGCAGTTTGCTGTGGCACCAGAGTTCTCTGACAGTGAAGGCTAAATACCTCACAAAACTACAAATCCCAGAATTTCATAGCATTGAGCCATGGCAGTTAAAATGGCATTAAACTGCATTATCTCTGCCTTGCAGATTGGATCTCAGTTAGCATGTTTGTGCTCCAGTGTCCATCACTATACATTTTTTGGTTGACATTGATTTGCTATACGTTGTACTGATCATATTTGTGCACTATCTATGTGTCTTCATCCTTTAATTGTGTTTGTTCTCATATTTTTGGAAAACACTGAAATTTGCCGCTGTTACTTATGCCATTTTCTTTAGCATTGAGGATGGTGAGAAACAAGATAAGATCAAAGATGATGTATACTCTGAACATTCAGAAGTTGAAGAACCCAAGAAAAGGAAGCGAAGGCATGGGCAAAGGATAGAAAAACCTGATGCAGTTATGGCTAATTTTTTTAAAGTACTGGAAGTGTATCAGACAAAAATGTTGGTATGTTGATCTCTTTTTTTTTTACTTTTAATAAATGATTTTATAATAAAATCAAGTAACAGCTTTTTTTCACATCTTAAAGAAACATCTGAGTTCTAGGATTTTGATGAATAGAGACAACAGTTATAATAGAAACAAATATTATAAACAAAATACTTAAACAAAAAGAAATCTGAACTGATGGAAGGAGAAGCCTTGAAAATCGATTCATGCTGTCATGTCTGAAAACAGAAGCATTATTTGGATTTCCTTTCTTAATCTACACCTGTTTTATCTTGTATTGCTTTAAAAACTGATAACCTCCTTTGTATTTTCAGCATTATTTGGCCAGAAATTTCTACAATTTACGGTTTCTTGCACTTTTTGTTGCATTTGCCATCAACTTTATTCTGCTGTTCTACAAGGTAATGTAACTGTTTCCATTCTGTGCACAATACCATGATTTTCAAAGTGACATATCCGAAACCAACATGTTGAGCAAAGATTCTATAGTTATAGTGACATAATTATACAGAAGATGGAGGAGGTGACAGCTGTAGTGACCAGAAAAGAAGCCAGCTGTGGTGATTGGAAAATGAAAGCCACCAGAACAAGCTGGCTCAAAGTGCCATTTTCTAAGCCACTCCTCCTATAGTTTGAAGGCACCAAAGTTAGATATTCATGAAACTGGTGACTTGGAAACAGCTGCTTCCTCCTCCCTTTACCACATGCCACTGCTTCCTTACTTGCACAGACATGGAGACTGGTAAACCACTTGTGAAACTGTGAGCAGTTTGTTATACAATAGTCCCCTGGCTGTAGACAGTAGCATCGCTAGGGTTGGTGTCATCTGGTGCGATAACTCATGGTGCCACCCCACCCCCCATTGACCTCCTCCTATACCACATCATACAGAATCCTTAGTAAAAAAAAAAAGTATTCATTTTACTCTTAAATTGTAATTCTTATATGTCACTGAATGTGACGCTAATAGTTGTGACATAAACAACTACAGCAATTAAATCTATACAGTGGACCCTTGTTATATGCCGGGGTTTGGTTCCGAGATCCCCCGTGGATAACAAAATCCGTGGATGCTCACTTCCCATTAAATATGACATAGCAAAATGGTGTCCCTTATAAAAAATGGAAAATCAAGGATTGATATTTGAAATTTATACTTTTTTGGAATATTTTCAAACCGTGGATGCTTGAATCCGTATATTAAAAAATCCGTGTATAAGAAGAGCCAACTGTACTTTTTAATTACAACCTAAATGTACTTACGTAGATATAGTTTCATGTGCTTAAACTGAAAATTTGGTAAAATGTTATCTTTTAACATATTTTTTCTTTAAAGATTAAAAATTATTTTTTTGAAATATGAAATTTTAATTTAAAAAAACTTGGGGCCTTATTTGTATCCTGATTTTCCCCCAAAATTGACACTCAAACAGCTACTCCTACGTTGTTCTTCTGTGTCTTTCAACGCTATGGGACAGTGTAGGACAGCCTTTCTCAACCTTTTTACCCTGAAGTAACTCTTGAAATGTTTTTTAGGTCACAGGGAACCCCTACATAAAAATTATTATTTGTGGTCTCTTTGACTCACATGAGTGGTATATTTCTGTGCCTACGCAGAGAACAATTGGCACCTTATAGACTCTTCTTACAGAACCCTGAGGTTCCATGAAAACCTGGTTGAGAAACCCTGGTGTACGATCTGAAGGCTGCACCAGCTCCTTTAGATCACCCACTCATAAAACTTTGATGAGAGCAACTGTGGGCCCAACCCAATAAATTGTAATTTAGCTAAACATCCCAAAGATGAAAAATGTATATTTAGTTACAACAATTTTTAAATGGTGTCATACTTAATTTGTGTTTTATCTTGTACTTCTCATCCTTTAGAATAATAACTTTACATATTCAGTGTTACAATACTTCACAGACTTTATATTTGTTCTGATCTTTAAAACAACATAATATAGATAAGTATTATTGCCCCTGTAATATATACGAACCAGAGGTATTATTGCTCCTGTAATACACATGAACCAGTTGAATGTACTTTGCCTATTTCTGACTAGTGAGTTCATGGCAGAGTTGAGATTTCAGATATGAAATCCTTCATTCATAGTTCATTCTATTAGCTGCTGCACAAACACCAGTACAATATTACAGTGTTCAGTATTCCACATCTGCAAACAGAATTATCACATCGAGCTAATCTGTTACCATCTTGAGATGCTGAATCTGGATTCTTCACCACTACCTTCATAAATTATACCCCAGTCCTAAACTCATTATCCTGAACCAGCAAGGGTTATACAAAGGTTTTCATTTTCATGTCCCTAGTTGAATGGAACTAGTTGAATGAGGAAATGGATGTGCAAATTCAGCAGTCTTTCTCATTAACATGCTACATAGGGTGAACAGTGGAAGTGGAAAGATGCTTCCTTCAAAAAGGCAAAGCCCTTCTGTATCCAAGCTGTCATGTCCCTATAGGCCTGAGAAGCGTTATGCAGAAGCACAAGGCTATTTGAAGATCTGACTAATATACAAAAAGAACAGGTGGCTGGAGGTTGAATTGCTTCTTCCTTTTAGCCTTCCAAGAGGATAAGTGCTTTGTCATCATTGTGTCATTTGAAATATAATTTAAATACTTGTAGGGTAGATTATTTTATATCTATAATGCAATTTTCCCTTTTAACAACATGT
This sequence comes from Sceloporus undulatus, assembly GCF_019175285.1. Lineage (NCBI taxonomy): Eukaryota > Metazoa > Chordata > Lepidosauria > Squamata > Phrynosomatidae > Sceloporus > Sceloporus undulatus. Next base: position 323,971,230 of record NC_056522.1, on the reverse strand, counting down.
TCAATAGAAGTTAGTGGACAAATTTTGCTCCCATGGACTCAGTTTTATTGCTTTCATTGAAATATCTGTTTGCATGACTGGTATTTTAAAATCAAATTAGGTGACAGAAGAGCCATTTGAAGAAATGGAAGAAGATTCTGATCTATGGCATGCTTTGGATGAGGACGAAGATGAAGATGGAGTGGTGTTCTATGTACTCCAAGAGAGTACAGGCTATATGGCACCAACATTGAGAGCTCTAGCTGTTATTCATACAGTCATCTCTTTTGTATGTGTTATTGGATATTATTGTTTAAAGGTTAGTAGATTCATTTTCACAATAAATTAGCTATCAAAACTCTCCTAGAATCTCTTCTCTGTCAGACTACATAAAAACATTGATTTTAATATAGCTTCTCTCCCCTCACCCATGGGTCTTTTATTCATTTTGTGGATTTCTTTTTATCTGCTGCTGTTTTAATTTTAAACATTATTATATTATTGTTCTATTATGTATTTTTGTTATTAGCTGTCTTGGTAACTATATATAGAAGAACATGAGATTATATGTATGTATGCGTATGTATATATATATATATATATATATATATATATATATATATATAAAGAGAGAGAGAGAGAGAGAGAGAGAGAGAAAGCTATATTAATATTCTTCTTTATTGTGGTCTCTGTGCCATCCAGAATCCAGAGCTGAGTAAGTTTAATGGAAACCCACCACCACCACACATATTCCAGCTCACCAAGCTACTCTCCTCTCTGTTTTCCTTTTTTTTTTTTCTTTTTCTTTCTCTTGGTCTGTTTCTTTCATCCTTATCTTACTTTCAGGGGGGGGGGGCAGGCCCCCCCCCCCACCTTTCCCTTCTCTATTCTTTTTGCTCTGTTATGGCCTCTGAAACTCCTTTCACAGCTTACCCTACTTGTGGATGTAGTTTCCTTGTCCTATGGGCATCTCAAGTGTCTTTTTTGTTTGGGAGAAAGTCATATTCCCAGCCATTGTTACTCCCCAAGCCTTATGTATCTGGGCCTCTCAGCTTAAAGTGCATTCTGGGAACAATCTCTTAAGGGCACAGAATATGAAGTTGCCTCTTCATCTTCAAAAGACTTCCTCAGGGCCTTCTAAACAGCTATCAAAATCAAAGAATATACCTTCAGCACCTCAGTCTTCTTTGGTGCCAAAATTTATTTTCATGGTACTGTCCACCATTGTGGTTACATCTTCTAATTTTTTGATCTCATCCAGTTGTACACTACTGTCAGCTTCTGTACTATCCTCAACATCACCTTTTCCCTGACAAGAAGTTGCTTCTTTGATAGTGACTATAATGGGGTTAAAAGTGACTCATAGCACACTCACTCTGGCTCCAAGTGTCAATCTTTGACTTTCATTGGAACAAAAGAAAAAGAAAGACCGTGAATCTAAGTACAAAGAGATGTGAAGTCGAAGGCTTTCATGGCCGGCATCCTTAGTTTTTTGTGGGTTTTTCAGCGTATGTGGTCATGTTTTAGAAGATGTCAGGCACAGATACAGGCGAAATGTCAGGAATAAACTCTTCTAGAACATGGCCACATAACCTGAAAAACCCACAAAAAACTACAATGAGATGGATTAGTGTAAAAACCTACTTGCTCCTGCTCCTGTAGCTCTAGCTCCTCATGAGGAAATGTCTGTTCCAATGGCACCATCTTCTCAGACTTCCTCCTTATTCATAATACCAGGTGCAAGCAGTGTGACAGTACCACACAGGGAAATCTTTGAGGTCCTGCCAAACTGCCAGAACTTATTTCTGTGCAGTTGCCATTATTGACACTGCAAGACATTCAAGAGGTACTGCTGTTAGCATACCCTACACCCCTCTTGCTGAATATAGGGTTTCATATTTTTTATATCTGGTCTCCAGCACCAGACATGTTTTTTTAAGAGGTCACAATGGCTTTTGAAACACTAGGAGGTTTCACGTGGGAATAGCACACTGGCCCAAATACATGTGGAAGATCTAGATAGTACTAAATAGTAAAAGTAAAATAGGTTTGAATAATAAAATCGAGTCCAACCCGCTGCCATGCAAGAAATCACAATCAAAGCATTCCTGACAAATGACCTTCCAACCTCTGTTTAAAACCTCCAAAGAAGGAGACTCCACAACTCTCCGAGGGAGCATGAGCCACTGTCAAACATTTGATTGATAAAGGCTTTTATTGATTGTCAAACAGCTCTTACTGTCAGGAAGTTCCTCCTAATGTCGAGGTGGATCTGTTTTCTGTAACTTGCATACATTGATCTGGGTCCTATTCTCTGAAGCAGCAGAAAACAAGCTTGCTTCATCCTCAGCGTGACACCTCTTAAAATGCTTCAGGCTAAACATACCCAGCTCTCTAAGTCATGTCTCATAGGGCATGGTTTCCAGACTGTTCACTTCATTTTAGTCTCCCTCCTTTGGACACGCTCCAGTTTCTTAACATCCTTTTTAAATTGTGGTGCCCAGAACTGGACACAATATTCCAGGTGAGGCCTGACCAAAGCAGAATAGAGTGGTACTAATACTTCCCTTGATCTAGACACTATACTTCTATTGATGCAGCCTAAAATCGCATTGGCCTTTTTAGCTGCCATCATACTGTTGACTCATGTTCAACTTGGGGTCTACTAGGACTCCTAGATCCCTTTCACACATAATCTCATTAAGCCAGATGTCACCCATCCTATAGTTATGCATTTCATTTTTTCTGCCCTAAGTGCAGTGCCTTATATTTCTCCATGCTGAAATTAATTTTGTTAGTTTTGGCCCAAGCTTTCTAATCTATTAAGTTAATTTTGAATGTCGATCCTCTCCTTTGGAGGATTAGCTACTCCTCCTAATTTGGTGTCATCTGCAAATTTGATGAGCATGCCCCCTATTCTTTCATCCAAGTCATTGATAAAGATGTTCAGTTGCACTGGGCCTAGGACAGAAACCTGTGACACCCCACTGATCACTTCTTTCCAGGATGAAGAGAAGCTATTGCTGAGCACCCTTTGGGTTTGAGTGGTCAACCAGTTACAAATCAATTTAACAGTTGCTTTACGCATCCAGTTCCTTAGTCTCTAGTTTTGGAAGCTTCCCAGATGAAGAGTAGCAAGAAGATTTGCAGCACTTCAACCAATAAAGAAAGGCTTGACATTTTTGAATGCCTATTTTACTCTTCTTCTGCCTTCCCTGTTTGGACTGCCACCTTCCAGCTATGTATGACTCCCTAACACAGTTTCTTTGGGATAAGCTAACAAACATGATAACCAAGGCCTTTGTTCCTTCTTTACCTGAAGATCAGTAGAGTGTTGCAACTCAGTTACATCAGGAGGACCATCACCTTGTGTCACAACAAATTAAATCCACTAGAAATGTGGCAATTATGCATTAAAGGTGATGTCTGGGGTTCTGCCTCTTTGCAGCTATGCTTGGTTTCAGTCAAGGGGTGTTTTGGGGGGGGGACTTAAGGAGATGAATAGAAGATCATCCTTTTGATTACAGATTCATTTAATGCCAAAATGGATGAGACCATGGATCACTGCCAAGATGCTGGCAGTGGTCTAACTACAGTAATACAAACCGTACTGTCAGTTTTGGAAACAATCTTCATTTTTCTCTAGTTCTCTAGGTCTCTTTCTAGATCTTCTCGGATATCTTTGTATGCATCTGGAGCTCAGAAACATCATCAGTTCTGTTCTTCCCATTACAACACCAGCTCCAAGACCTTCACACAGGTCTTGCCTTTGACTCAATTCCTGGACTTCCATCACAGCCTCTTTTTTTTTTTCTTTGTAAATCCCCCTTTCCATCTCGTGCTCCCAGGATCTACTGCCATTACAACTGGCAGAACATCACCAACAAGACTTGGATGTTGACCATTGTTTGCTTTGCTTATAATTTGCTTCTTGGTCTCCCATCAGAACTGTTTCACCCTTCCTCTCCTTCTTGAATTCTGAGAGAAGAGATTGCTGCTCTCCTGGAAAGGGGTTCCTTAGAGCATCTGCCTCAAAGCTGCAAGTACACCAGTTACTTTTCCCAGTTTTTTTCAGTTTTGAAGAGGGAACTGTAAAAATCTGTTCAAGCTGCTGTTAGGGTTGCCATTCTGGTTTCCTGATCCCTCTGTAACCTTTACTGCTGTCACATCTCTTTCCTGCTGGGGAGCCCATTACAAATAAATGATTGTGAAGCGTCATTGGTTGCCTAGGAAGGAGGACTTCATATCAGTACTTTAGAATTTCTCACAGTCATCTAGGCATTTTGAACTTTTCATCTCCACCTCCATTGGAAGAGTAGTTTGGGTCTTCTCTGAAAACACTATGACAGTATTTTACATATACAAACAAGGTGACATTCACTCCACACTTCTAGATCTCACCATTCAACTCTGGAATTGATATGCTACCAGGAACATCTATCCTGTTGCAATTCATTTTACTGGAACAGACAATACAGTTGCCAATGCTTTGAGTCACTATCTTCATCTCTATGGACACCCTCTGACTGAGCTTTCAGCCTCATTGCAGTCAGGTGGGGAATAACCAACCTGTGGTACACTTGGATGTGAGGAGAGAACAAGAGCCACATGTGAGGCATGTGCCGTATTGCTCAACTCTAGAAATTTCCAGACTAGGCTTTACATGTGCACAGAAAACCCATATGTGGGAGTTAGAAATGATAGCTCAAAGAGTGAAAGTTACAGGCAGTCAACTTACTTGTTCGTTGATTCAAGGGGCAACTATACTATCTATCATCCTATAATCTTCAAAATGACAGTTTCAGTTCTTAAAACCAAATTGTTTCCAGGTGTGAGGTTTTCTAGTACTGTAAAATGTTACATGTGGTATTTTCAAGACATGTGAAACTGTTTAGCTACATTTGGAGATGCCAAATGATGGGGGGAAAAATGTCTTTTCTGAAAGGTTCCTCTTGTTATATTCAAACGAGAAAAAGACATTGCAAGGAAACTGGAATTTGATGGTTTGTACATTACTGAACAGCCCTCTGAAGATGATATTAAAGGGCAGTGGGATCGCCTAGTCATAAACACTTCGTAAGTAACACATTTTCCATTGAAATATTCCTGTAGAACTTTGTAAATTGATCTTTACTTTTGTAGTCTATCTGAAATTACTCTCTGTTGTTTAATTTTCCCCTCATAAATGTACAGGTTGAGTCTCCTTTATCCAGAATTCTGAAATGCAAAATACTCCAAAAACCAAGGCCTTTTTCATGGGTGACTCTGATAGCAACATCTTTACTTTCTGATGGTTCAAAGCACACAAAATTTGTTTCAGGCACAAAATTATTTAAAATAATATATAAAATTACCTTCAGGCTAGGTATATAGAGTGTATATGAAATATAAATAAATATTGTGTTTAGACTTGTGTCCCATCTCCTAGTGCACATATATGCAAATAAAGGTATTCAAAAATAAAAATATATCTGAAATCCAGAACACCTCTGGTCCCAAGCATTCCTGATACAGGAGACTCAACCTGTATCTTATGACATATATTTTGTGAAAATCTTTCTTTAAAGATGGCTACTTTAAAATTCAGATGAAAACTGTTGTGCATCCACTGACATGGAATCCACCAGCTACCACCTCTTATCTCTCCCACCTCTTCTCCCATCTGCTTCATAGTTCTTGCCATAATTAGATCTGCTGAGGGAAGGCATGTTCATGTCTTTTTAACATACAATGTAACAAAATTACAATTAGAACTATACAAAATCCTAAAGTGCAAAGATATACAGCTGAACACAAAAGTTAGAAATGTCCAAACCCTTGTATTCCTCATTACTATGTACAGATGTAAGAGCTGGACAGTGAACAAAGCAGATTGGAAGAAAATTAATTCATTTGAGATGTGGTGCTGGATAAGACTTCTGAGGATACTGTGGATTACCAAAAAGACAAAGAATTGGGTCCTAGAACAAATCAAACCTGAACTCTCCCTGGAAGCCATGATTACTAAATTGAGTCTATTGTACTTTGGCCACATCATGAGAAGGCACAACCCATTAGAAAAGACAATGTTGCTGGGGAAGGTATCATTTACTAGATGGTAATTGATGAATGGGGCGGGGGGGGGGGGGGGGGGATGGGGGACCAATCACCCAGTCCTAGATGTGAGTTGTCATTTCTTCAGAACTACAGACATTCATCCAGTTGCATGAAAGAAAGTTCTGCTATGATTTGTACCTATTGAACACAAATTATAATAATAACAATATATAATGTGTTTTTTTACCTAATTAATTTTGGATTTTCACTTCTGTATCTGTGTAGGTCTTTTCCTAATAATTACTGGGACAAATTTGTAAAACGAAAGGTAGGTTACTTTTTAAAAAAAATACTGTCAAGAGAACCATTTCTATTTTTTATTTTGACAGGAATAAGCATAATTTTGGATTAGAAAGACACCATTTTAATGCAAAACATAGCAAAAATCAAGCCTCAAAGGGCATAGACATAAAGAAGCTTTCTGTGTGCTTCTTCAGCGGTAAACTTGATCAAAGAATGGGTTACTATTTTTGTTTGCTTAAGAGACAGAGTTGTGCAAACGACTTTATGCTTAGTTGCCTTTACCTGAAGGGAATTGTCTTCTGGATCTCCCTAATTTCATTATACATTGCATGGCATTCCAAGTAAAAAAACAAATTTGCAAATTTATTGAGGGGATGAAGATATAGGATGAATTCAAATGAAGAGCAAAGATTCTCTTTAATATAGACAGTCTTTAATTATTATTCTCATTTCTAAAGGTAAACTTTGGAAATGATTGCCATTTTGGAAGACTTATTCAAAATTTTTAGCCTCTACTGTGTCACCTTTTTTGGTACATCCCAGTTTTAAACATGGAGATAATGAAAGATGGAATAAGAGATGGTTATAAATGAATAAAGACCAATTAAAGCAGTAAACCATTATCATTGGAATGAATTATGACAAAACTATCTGAGATTCAAGTGGGGTAGTTTCAAAGAGCAGAGATTATATATAAAGACATTTGAAGGGAGGGGGTGCAAATCCATTGACTATGTTTGATTCTGCATGTATTTTCCCTTCTTCAACAGTTAAAGGGCTGGTATCAAATTTATATAAAGATATAATTAGAGAAACATGTGGAGGAGGCAATGGTTCAAGAAAATTGCAGGAGCTAGACCTCAATATTTCTATTTTAGAAGCACAGTAGGCTAAAATATCAACCATGCCACTTTGTAAATCAATATAAACCTTGTTCAGGGAATGTCTATTGAAGACTATTCATAGATGGCATTTAATACTGTACCAGTTAACCTTCACAAAATAAACAGTACCATTTTACAGTGTTTTTGGCAAGGTTATGGTGCAATTAAGACAAGAGATCATATATGATTACATTGTTCAGAAGTGGTAACTTTTTGGAAGAGAGCAGTCGGTTCTTCGAAGAAAATATCTGTCAGCAGTTACATCTCAAAAGGACCTTTATTATTATTAATCTTTTTTAAGGGGAAAATGTAATTGTTTTACATAGAGAATATTTTAGTTGGAGTCTGTGTTTGGCATTATCTGGACCACATGTGGTTGCTCTTGCAGAAAAACTGACTTATATAATCCAAATGACTAGAGGCAAACTTTCAAAAGATGTGTTCGCCACAGTTCAATTTGTTTTGATTTCATCAGTGACTGAGTAAGAATCGTTGTGTGGCCCACCATCACATCAGTGAACTTTTTGGGTCTCATGTCTTGAAGACAATTGTGATATTAAAAGGATTCTATGTAATCATTTTTGTATAGAACTAAATTTAAAATCAAAGAGTGTTCTGTTTGGTTGACTGTATTGCTGTTCTTGTTTTGTTCTTTTACTTATTTTTGTTTACATTTTCTTTTCTGGTTGTATTGATATTGTTTATTGCCATAAATACTTTTTTTAAAGGAGCTTCTTCCACTTCTAGTCTTGCCTTTATCAAAGCAATATGCTCTTTACAATGCAATGGATCTTTGAAATGTTTCTGCCACATGTCCCTTATATTTATTTTTTTTAGAGACTAGCTGCTCTGGTCACAAAAAGTAACATGAAAAGTCCCATCCCCACATAATCCCCCCATAATGATTTTTTTTTTTTTTGACAGAGGCAAGGAACTATAAGTATGTATTATTTTAATTCTCATCCTGGTCTTTCTTAGAGGTTTATGTATCTGTAGGAGGGTGTCCTTTGTTTCATCCCATAAAAGCAGGCTGGTCTCTCTTGAGATACACAAATGGACACACAAACATGCAAATGCTTCATCTCCTAACTTCTGTTTCTTCCCTTATTTTAGTCCTCTTACTCTTCCTATACACAAGGTTATGTTTTATAGAAAATCAGACCAGTGTGAGTAAAATTAATTGTACCTCCTTTTCCATCCACCCCCTTCAGAAAATAAATTCTTCTAAAGGTTGAGCATTAGTGAATTGTTCTTTCCTCCTTGGCCATTTTTACCTTTCCCCAAACAGGACTAGTGGCTGGTCTTGACTCTTTCCTTCCATGTCTTCTTTATAATTTACCTGCATATCACATGCAGGGGTCTACTTTTTTGTTGCATCGTTGTTGCTGCGATGCCATAAAAGCATAGACTACAGACTTGGCCCTTGGAATTCTGTTGGTAGTTCCCCCTCCATCTTATTTAATTTGTTGAATTAATATCTCTTTCTGCCCTAAATTCAGAACATTTAGCAAAAATTCAGTGTAATACAATTCTGTTTGTGGAGGGGAACAGTTTTGTCTACTCCTAACTTGATAACCTTAGAGAGAAAGACACTGATTTGCATTTTCTCTGGTTAAATTTATTCCATACAAATAACACTGGGAACAGTCAGTTTTAACCTATATAATGTACAAGGAGAGAAGGACAGACTATTTTGCATGCGTTACTAGGCTGATTTTTTTTCTTTTTATAATACATGCAGGTCTTACTAGCTGCCATTGCCTTCTCGGGGGTACAAATCCCCTAAAAGAGAAGGAAAATGTCATTTTAAATTACTTTAAATTATAGAGATGCTTTCAGATAATGGCTTTTTACGCTTCTTCAGTATTTGAATGCCCCCCTCCCCTGTCTGAGCTGTCATTGTTTTAGGAGTATCATCTCTGGAATGCTAAGATTGTTAAAACTCTGACAAATACTGGCTAAATTAAAGTTGATGATATATCTTTCCCCTTGAAGGTAATCAACAAGTATGGAGATTTATATGGAGCAGAACGCATTGCAGAACTTTTAGGCCTGGACAAAAATGCCTTGGATTTCAGTCCTATGGAGCATATGGAACTAGAGGAAGCAACTCTTATTTCATGGTATGATTTGTCCTTTAACCTGCTTAAATTATAATCACAGTAGATTAAAGACAGAATGGGATATTTTTAAAAAATCATTCATTCATTAAGCTTGAATTGTTCTTCCATCTTCATCTCCAGTTTATTCAAACTGAATGTAGGGCAATTAAACAGTTCCAATATTATTCATTTTTGAAACAATACACCTATACAGTATATCAAATAGAAAACATTCAACAGCTATAGATCATAGCAGATACAAAGTTCTTCTACTGGAAATTCTCATGGTGTCATTACAGTGGGCTCTTGGTATCTACTAAGGTTTGGTTCCAGGACTCCCCTTGGATGCCCAAATCCATGGATGCTGAAGTCCCATTATATACAATGGGGTAATAAAATGACGTCCCTTATATAAAATGGCAAAATCAAGGTTTGCTTTTTGGAATTTATATTTTTTGGAATATTTTCAAGCCATGGATGGTTGAATCTGTGGATTAAAAATCCATGGATATGGAGGGTCAGCCATACTTTCACACAGAAAAAGACTTGACAACACAAACTTGTGTACATGAAGAGCTTGTATGGACATGCTATCTTTTTGTAAATATCTTAACAAGAAGGGTAATCAGTTAGTTTTTTTAAAAAAGAAAGGAAAGGGGATAAAAAAGTGATTGCGCTTCTCTAGGAGCAAGTAATTTCATTATTTTAAGTGAATATACAATAGTCAAAATATCATTTTGTACAGATATGTCATGCTGCTATGGCACCCCATATGCAACTATTTTTCTAGGTGAAAAGTCTGAGTTATGCTGCAGTATGTCACTTCACCTCAGCAGTCCCTTGCCATCATTTGCAGTGCTGCATTAACTCAGCAGCACTATATCCCTTTTACAGTGTTCCAAAGCAGCTCATTAAATTGGGCAAAAATGTTATAAAGCTATTGTACTGATCCATTATATCTTTCAAATCCACTAGTCTTTGGGACTATTTTTTAAAATTCCGTATCCCATCAGCTATCATGTCATGTTATCCCCAGTCAAAAGAACTGTTGGCCTCTAAATGTAGTCAGTAAAGGAGGCTGTGAGGAGCTTGAATTTTTAGGAGGAAGCATCCAGACATGATACGAGCCCACATGGCATAGTGGTTTAAGCATTGGACTAGGACTCTGGAGACCAAGGTTACTGGCTTGGCTATGTAAACCCATTGGATGACTTTTACTGTCACACTCTCTCAGCCTCAGAGGATGGCAATGGCAAACCTGCTCTGAAGAAACTTGCCTAGAAAAGTTATCCCATGATAAGTTCACCTTAGAGCTGCTGTAAGTTAGAAATGACTTGAAGCAACACAACAGTAACAGCAAACTGAAGTATGACGTTGATAATAATAATGATGATAATAATATTTATTTGTATTCCGCCTCTCCCTGTATTGGATTGAGGCAGGTAACAACATACAAGAGAACAAGAAAATCAAACACAAATAACAATAAATAAAGGCATAACAAGACATATCAAATCCTAATTTCCCTATCTCCCTCCCACCCTAAAATAGCGTTAAAACAACAGTTCCCAGTAAAATACTCAGTAAAATCAATCACAATCACAGTCCAGTGAAGACAGCTATGCAACTGAAGAGTGAAATTCTGAGGATGTCAGTTTGGGAAGGCCTGCCAGAAGAAATCCATTTTTATTGCCTTCCTAAAGGCCTCCAGAGATGTTATATGGCAGATCTCATCCGGCAGATCATTCCAAATTTTTGGAGTGGCAACAGAAAACGTCCTCTGGGAAGTTGTCACCAGTCTAATTCTCTCTGACTGCAATAGGTTCTTCCCAGAGACCTGAATGTAGTGTTCAATACTTGTATACAACAACAGGAAACTTGCATTCTTATTTCAGCTTCATCACTTTGACAGGCAGCTTCAGTTTGAGAAAGAAATAAAGTAGTACATGATAGGTAGGTGTCGGGTTAACAATAAAATGTCGCAATATGGAATGTACCTTGTCAGTGTCCCAACCAATCAGCTGTCCTTTATTTCCAGCAATTCCATGCATTTCTCCCTCTTCTTCCATTTTCAATCCTCCCAACTTTATGCCCAGTTGCCCAATGTGCATGCTTAGTCCTGATTGAGCTCTTCCCCTACTCCAGGCTGAAATGGTATACATGTACCAATTTTGCAGTTTCTTCAGGCCTATTGATGCTGTCAATAGGACAGAAGTGGTTAGGGGGAGATAAATGTGAGGAAAGCTGCTTGTACCAAAATGGATTCCATTCTGGAGAGAAAGGTAGGATGTAAGTGCAATCAATAAAGGATTTCCTCTGCCCCATCTAGAATTTGCCCCTTTTCACTCGCTGCCCCTCACTCCTGGAACCCTCTTCCCCCACAAGCAAGAGCCATCACTTCTTTAACCAGCTTCAAAATGGAGTTGAAGACCATCCTGTTCAGAGAAGCGTTCCCAGGCATTGCATAACTGTCACTTGCTATTTGATGTTTCTTTGTTGTCTGTTTTATTGAATCATTTCCTGTATTGCTTTGTATTTTATATGTATTATCCTACTAGAAAGGCCCCTTCCCCACTACCACTCCCTTCTCCTTTTGTGTCGTGTCTTTTTAGATTGTAAGCCTGAGGGCAGGGAACCGTCCAATTAAAAAGATTGTATGTACAGCGCTGTGTAAATTTACAACGCTTCATAAATAAAGGTTAATAATAATAAATAATAAAATAAAATAAATTGCGCCATAATGAACGAATAGGAACACTGATTAATTTCAAATTATTTTGTACTCTGTTAGGTTAAGTTCTGTTGATGCCAAGTATCGTATCTGGAAGCTTGGTGTAGTTTTCACAGATAATGTAAGTATATAATACTGATCTTGAAAAATTCCTCTGCTTCATTATTTGCGCATCTGGAGTAACAAAAAGCATCATTATTCTTCAGACAGGGTCCTGGGACGTAGAGAACAATCTTTGCATTCATGCATCTTCCCTAACAACGTATACAATTTTTAATGGGGACTAAGGCTGCATTTAATTCACTGGTTCTGTCCACCTGTTTAGCAATGAGAGCCCTTGTGGGCTGGGGGTCTGCTTGTACAATTCTTTCTTGATGAAATATCTATATTTCATAAAGAAAGAAAGAATTTATGCAAGCAGCCATTTCACATTTACATTTAATATTATGAACCCTTTTAAAAGCAGTGAAAGCCTATGACCCTAGAATTTCCTCGTTGATCCACCATATGTTTAATCAAGAATCCTGTGCTGTTTGTTAATTTCATTTGTGTAAAATGTGATGGCTCTAATCAAACAGCAGTTCTGGGGACTACTTGCATTTATAGGAAGACAATGCCTTCACATAAATTACCAAACAATTTTAACCATGCCCCCCTTGTTTAAAAGTTGTCTGCACCAGAGTTATCAAGTATAACAGTTCAGGGTCATGATATGAGAATAACAGCAAAACAACTCTTCTACATGCATGTTAAATAAGTGTCTTTCTAGACATTTTGCTACGGGTAAGGACATGTTGGATCATTTCACAATAAATGAAAACATGTAAACATGATTAATTAAAATCAATACTAAGAGGGCAAAAAACCTGCTTCAAAGATTGAGATAAAGAAGGAATGATTTAATGAAATAGGATTGGCAAAGAAGTATTATTGCTTAGTTACATGACTTACAGTGAGACCTAAAGGCTAAAAATTAGCCTCTGGAATTTGATCACTTATATAGTCTCCCAGAAGAGGGAGTTTTTGTAATAGAAAGCAAGGAAAAATGGCCAACAAAAGTTGGAAAAATCAAAGGTTTCAGAACCAAGGCATATAAGAAATTTAGGGGGAAGATTTTTTTTTTTTTACTGCTAAGTAGATAAGAACAAAGATTGGTGACAGTTACCAAAGGAACTGGAAAACACTAAATGTAAGTGACGAGGACTGGCACCATAGTATGAGCAAGAGAGCGGTAAATTATCTTGCAGAGGAATTTTGAACAGAGAGGAGAAAAATTAGCTGTGAAAGATACCAGAGAGAAAGTTGCCAGTAGTCAAGGTAGGAAATGATAAGAAGCAAAACCAGTTTTTACTGAAGGGATCAAGAGTGATAGGCAGAGTTTTGCAATGTTGGAGGTGGAATAGTGGCATAGCAATTACAGGTATTCAACCCATGTTACCTTTTAATTAAGAACTTACATTATTGTTACATTTTCACCTCTTTTTTTCATCTGGCCCTAAGGTATCAAACAGTGGTATCAAATAGCTATCTTGAATGTTGGGGGTAAAGACAAGGTATAAATAAAGGTGAGGGTGATGATGGTGGTGATGATGATGGTGATGTTAGTGATAGTCACCACCTAACCAATGCAGAGCAGATAAACATTTAAGTAATATGAATATAGTAATGTTATTTTTTTTAAAAATGTGGATACCGAGGTGCAATTTCATAAGTTGAAAAGCCTCTTACCATGTGGTTTTTTCTGCCTTACCACAAGATTATTTCCTGAGAAATAAAAACGGATCTCCAGGAGTATGTTTTTGTTGGCACAAGGTGTTGCACAGTCCTTGCATATCTAAAGATGTGCACCAGCATGAGGCAATGCACAGTCTCTTGTACAACATAATATAGTATCTTGTATTACCACTTGCACAACTGTTCATAGAACAGTGCCACAGGATCTGCATTTCTGGGTCCACCACTGCATTTCTGGGTCCAAACCAAACAATAGGATTAAGGCAATACTGAAACTCCCTAAGTTTGCAAACTACTATTAATTATTTTATAATTAACCTATATAGAGATAATTAGATAGTATATGCATAATAATCTTTGCATGCAGTTGTTATACAGCACCTGAGTACTGAGCACTTCATAAATAAAATGTAATCATAATTAAAAATACAATGACTGCAAAATCAAAATAGTAGATGTTGCTCTCTCATGTTTTAACACTTTTTTCAGTCCTTCTTGTACTTAGCTTGGTACACGACTATGTCTATCCTTGGTCATTACAACAACTTCTTCTTTGCTGCTCACCTGCTTGATATTGCTATGGGCTTTAAGACTTTACGTACCATCCTGTCTTCTGTAACTCACAATGGTAAACAGGTGAGTAATTGATATTGCATGACTTTAATCTGAATTTCTCTTGTGAAAAATGATACTGCTATTAATCAGCAGAGCATATTATTTGTTTGAATAACAGCAATACAGTGGGCCCATGGTATCCGCTGGGATTTGGTTCCAGGACCTCCCATGGATAACAAAACTGTGTATGTTCAAGACTCATTATATACAATGGCATAATAAAATAGTGTCCATTATATAAAAAGGCAAAATGGATGTTTGCTTTTCAGAATTTATACATTTTAAAAAATATTTTCAAATCATGGATGTTTGACTCCATGGATAAAAAATCCATGGATTTGAAGGGCTGACTGCAGTGTCTTCATATATATTATGAGCCTGATGAAGACATACATTGCTGTAATTTCAATTTAAAATTAGCATTCCTCTGTCTTGACCAAGTTAGCTCAATTTTATTTTTACATGATAGTTGCAGTTTAGACTACTGCATCCTAAAGGAATTACTACATAATGCTATAGAAATGTTGTTGTAGGAACCTCTTTTTGTTGTGTATGTGAAACTATATATATCACTGTCAAAATAATTAACAAGGAATTTCAACACATTCCATACATTTCCTACAGAACGGGCAATTTTCTCTGCACAATATGTAAATTTATTCACCCTTTATAACTTGCAGTATTCTAGATATTCTTTGCAAGCTTTAAAGATTTCCCCTGATCAAACTGTAGTAATCTTTTAGAAAGCTGAATGTTCATTAACCTCTGTTTCATGGGGATGCAAATTTAAATGTGTATCTTATTAAAATGCAGTGCAGGCAGATGTTATTCATCAGCCTGTATTGCACATTTGATTTATATCTATAGGTCTCTGTTGTGGTCTCTGTGATTCACACACATGGATTTCTTGTACAGAGCTGGCTTGGAACCATTCTCTCTTCTGTTCCTCTTCTTCTGCTGGAGCTTAAATCATTGGTTCTGTGCTATTGATGAGGTCCCCCCCCCCTTCCCAATTTTATTCAAATTCATATTCTTTTTCCTGTCTGTTTTTGTTCTCTTTTTTTGCAATTATTTTTCCCATATGCTTAAGGGTTGCTTTTCTTTGCCTTATGACCTATATTTTCAAATGTAGAAGTTTCACTCAGGCAAATTGACAAAAGCCCACCAACTGATGGATGTTGCTGTTTCCTGCTGTACTTGGATGAGTCACATGTTGCTAAAACATACTAGCAAGCCCAAGCCTTTAATAAAAAGATGTGAAGAAACCATTATTGTCAACTCAGAGCCTATTATGGTACAAACAATAAAATCTTGGGACTCTACAGCTAAGAAGCACTTGCTGTTGTCAGTTGTCTTCAGGTTGCCCAAGTGCCTCCTTTGGTACCAGCCTCAGTGCATTCATCATCTCAGACAGAGGTCCTTTTCACATCTGGGCAGTCACTGGAGTTAGAAAAGTTGAGAATGAAGTCTAAGTGAACCTCCTCTGAGTCAACTTAACTTGAAAAAGGACATGAGGTGTCAGCTATACTGACTAATGTGTAAGAAATGATTACTTCAAGCCTGCCTTTTCTGCCTTTACCTGCTCCTTTTGCTTCATTCAAATGTAGGGGTACTCCCACCTCATCCCTATCTTCAAATAATAGAAGGTATACACTAGCATAACTAGCCTATGGGTCTGATAGGTTAGTTTCCTTTTTTGTTTAAAAAAATAGCAGAGAAGTTGCCTGCCCATTCTGCCACACTGTGCCATGACTTGTCTTCAGGAGGAAGATCTTGCCAGTTCTGTTCACTGCCTCTTTTTAGAGAGGTATCTTATTGCTGAAGGTGTTTTCCTAAAAGGCAGTCTGAATGGAAGCATCCCTGAGAATGATCTACCAAGAACCACTGTTCCTATTCTGTCATGTGTTTGCAATTATTCATGCTATGTAAGTGGATGAAGCCTTGATCAGAACACTCTGAATCTACAATCTCCAGGATACCGAGAGGCACTCACTTACAACCCACTCTGCCAATCCCTGTTTCTGTGCCAAACGTACCACAGTTGGTGTCACCAGATAATTTCATCTCCAGACCCATGGTGGATGAGCCATCTTCTCTGAAGCATTGTGATTATGTACTGTGGTTATGGTGCCAATTTTTACTCAAGATAGAAGGTTGGATGACTATTTTACAGAGAGAAATACAGGACTCTTCTGTTGTTAGATAAAAGCTTCTCCTCCTGTTTGAGCTTTGGTATATACAAAGCCTCTTCCTGAAATTCCATCTTCTCATTGGCATCAACACTGCTACCATTCCAGTGTCTGATCCAGACACAGATTCCATCTCCTCATATCAGTACTCCTGGAGCAGATGTCCTCGACCTATCACAAAGTTGTCCATAGCCAAAGATATCATGGTTATTACAGAGATAGATCTCCTTTATAGGAATGTGGTTATTCTGATGAAAATTCTTCAACTGGTGTTAATCGTTCCAGGCAATATACTTACCACTAATAAACAAGGCTGCTTTGACCCATCACTCAAAGCACAGGAAGTGCTGTTTGGACTGCACACATTCTATTATCATTGCCTCTGCCCAGCAGGAACATGCATTGGTGGATCATACTTCCAACAAGAACAGTGTGTCCCAGGATCAGACCCCGTCCCAATCAATTCCATCCCAGGACAGTGCTTCAAATATGGAAGAGAAATCTGTTCCTTCTACTTCCACTTGATTACTTTTGCTACATCTCTCTTTACTATAAATGCCACCCTATATCTTCTACAATTGTCATTTCCTGAGTAAAACACCATGTAATTATCTGATTCAAAATGTCCCATTCCTGTCCACTTTAGATTGATCACTCGAAGTACTGCAATGTTTGTGTGGTCCATTTCTTGTTTTACAATATCAAGCTCCCCCAATTTAGGCTTCTCACATTCCATGTTCCTATAATATCTGTTGCGCAGCTTTGGATTTTCCTTTCACCTTCTGAGCCTGTCAACAACTGAACGTCCTTTCGAGTTGAGTCTAGTTGTGTCATTAGTCACAACGCTACTCAAACGTGTTCTCTGATCCTTACCAGTAGCTCATTAAGTGCCATCTGATCAGGGAGTGCCCTGTTCTGACACTATACCTTGTTTCAACTTGGATTGTCTCATTATATTTTTTTCAAGGTAGATGGCTTCAGCGGTGATTTACTATTACCATTTGCAGTGCAATATTAACAAAGGTGCCCCTATGATGCCACTGCCATAGTCTTTGAGAGATCCTCCACTAGTGTCACTTCCCACTACTGTTACTACTCAGTAGCTGTTTGGCACCATTAGTCTGGCTCATCACTCCTTGGTACCCATTGCTCAGAAGCACGGATGAGTGAGACATATGGATCTTGACACTGGGAAAGCTCTGGAGAGAGTGTCTTCAGGAGAAATAGTGAATCATGCTGAATGTGAGTTATTTTGGATCTGTCTATCACATCTACTTGATGGAATTGAGAAGAAATCAGCTGCTGTCTCCAAAATTGGTTGGGGCAAGGTTTGTGATGATCCAGCTCAAGCCTTCCTCAGATTATCATCCACATAATGGATTCTACAGAATGTAGGTGATTTGGTAAACTTATTGTATGAAGTGGGATGCCACACAGGTGACACCATTAGACTACAACATTGTGGATGTGTTGCATTTTCTCTCAGGGCCAAGGCTATTGTTTTCATACCACTATTGTGGGAAGTTCTGTGTTTTCTCACCATAGTTCAAGTGCTTCATGTCACAAGTCAAGGGACTCTCCATATTCTAAATGTATTTCCTACACACATTTCTGTACTTCCAGTTTCATATTAGAATTTGTTGGTAGCAGTTTTAAACTTATGATGAAGACACTTGAGCTATTCACTATGGATTGTAGTTATTAATTATAAGGATTTAATTCTTGTGGTAGTGACCCTGATGTTGTGGGCAAGTGAACTGTGTATTACCTAACACTGACTGCCCTATTTTGTTTTTTCCTTAGATCAACATTGTGCTAAAACTTAATACTGCAGTCCTACCTAAGTGTGTTTTATTTTTTCATGTATCACAGCATGATACATCAGGTCAGGCTGTTTCCTCATGTCTTCTGGCATGATATCAATTACTGTATTTGGTAAATGAACATACTGTGTTCTGAAATGTGGATCATGGAGACCACAACAAATAGCTGCTTGCTTACCTGTAACTTCAAGTGATTATCTGTAAACCCATGGAGCTCTCAAACCTCCTACTGTCCTGTTCTACTCCTACATATTTCATATCCTGCATTCATGTTCTACTGCTGCAGTGGCCTTAGAAGAAAGGAGATAGCAGGTGTCCTGCCTTATGGATGACTATGGAGTGGAATTCCTGCCAAAAACTGTACTCAGCACTAAAGGTTTTCAGCTAGCTCTGTACAGATGCAGAATGCACTCATACTGCAGGCCCTACTCTAGAATGAGTTTTTGGGGCTAGGTGAGATGAAGGTGAATTGGATATGAAGGAATCTTCTATAGTTCTACCTGATGGAGCAAATTTATTGAGAAATTTCTGTCTTTACAAGCCTTCTACAGCAGATCACAATAAATTAACACTTTGATAGTTCAGTTCTGAATTTTGAATTCAAATCACTGATTTTATTTCCAGCAATCATTTGTAACTATTATTTTGTTTCCTCTTACAAAGCCTTTGCAGAGATTTTTGGCATCTCTGTCACAACTTGCCAGGAATAGCATTTTTGCTTTCTTCCTAAAGGAGTGAGGTTGTTGCCAAGTTGTATATTGATCTGGCTTTCCTCCCTCCCTCCCCCCTCCCTCCCCAGCTGCTTTATCAAAACAGCAGCATTAATTCCATCATTATCAGTTCTCAACTTTTTAGGTTGATAAAGTCATTCAAAATCATAAGATGTCCATAGGTTTGTTTTTTTTTTAAGCACACTATTTGGTGCATAAGGATTTCCACTGCTATTTTTATAATTCATTTTAGTACCGGGACAGGCAGAAGAAGGCAACAGGGTTTTCCCTCTAGCTAAAAATTGTTCCAGGCAGGAAAGATGATAGTTTTCTTCTGTCCCCCCTGCCCCATGCCATCCAAGCTGGGTGATATGTGTTAAAGCACTGAAATCAGGGATGGCATCCAACTAATTGTATGCTATACAGTAGAAGGTAACCTTGTTGGCATGATAATCACAAAGCTTACCTCAGCCAATTTTTGACATTTTCTAACTGTTGTTTCTGGTTTTTTCTCCATTCCATCAAGTGGATATGAGACACATGATAATGCTCATATTCAGTGCCATTCACCATTTCTCTCCTACTCTGTAGCCCCAGAGCTTCTTCGTGAGCTAGGTTTCTGGGTTTGCAACTATAGCAATGATATAACTATGACTGCCAAGAGCCACTCCTATAAATGCACAACTACTTGCTAATTCACAGTAGATTCCTGATCATATTTCCCATTTATCAAATATTAAATCTTTGAAGGGAAGTTATATTGAGGAGGGAGCAAGCTTGTTTTCTGCTGCTCCAGAGACTAGGACATGGAGCAGTGGATGCAAGCTCCAGGAAAAGAGATTCAACCTCAACATTAGGAGGAACTTCCTGACAGTAAGAGCTTTCTGTGGAAGATGTTGCCTCAGAGAGTGGTGGAGTCTCCTTCTTCAGGGGTCTTTAAACAAAGGCTGGATGGCCATCTGTTGGGGGTGCTTTAATTGGATGTTCCTGCATGGCAAGGGATTAGACTGGATGACTTTTGTGGTCTCTTCTAACTCTTTGATTCCATATATCCCTTTGAAGGTGACATCGATAGACTATATGTTCAAATGCTGAAAGAGGTATGAGGTTATTGTCAATTAAGTAATGCAGGGTGAATATTTGTCTTTCCAATGCTGCAATACAACTGGTTTAGTCACTGAAAAAGCACAGAAAATCAATTGCCATTGACTAAAAGACAACATCCAAGATGTTGGCAAATAGTTCATATAAACCACAAAATGCAAAGACTGCTGTAAAAGAGTCTTAATTTCAAAATTAATTCTAGTTATTCCCAGTCCAAAAGGAAACTACTAGGCATGATAAGATCCAGTGTTTACAGAGGTATCAGGAGATTTACCGACCCAAGTTTTAGCAGATACTGTATATGTATTTAACCTTTTGTGAATAAACATTTTGGAATCCAATATATACAAAATGAGTTTTTGCAGAATATATCAGACTATAAATTCCAACGATATAGCAGGTACAGAAGATGCAGTTGCGATTCACTGTTTGGCCAAAATAAGGCTATCTAATGTAATGGGAATTCTGTCAATTATAGTAAAGTTTTTGCCACTTTAGGTCCATATGCTGAATTTCAAGAGTTGAAACATATTAAAAAGTCAAAGCCCAAAATGTGCTTTCTGTATAGCAGACAGGGAGATACATCAATGTTGCAAGACTGGAAAGGTCTAAGAAAGTAATAGGCCTGGATTGGAAATGTCTATGTGAAATCATGAACCTTCATGTGTTTATAACTGCTTAAGTGTAGGTTTCACTTAAACATGTAAGAGTATAATGCCACTCTTACATATTTATGAAGTAAAACCTTTGCTTTTGCAGTTGCAAACTCACTGTGGAGGGCATTATTTCACATAGACGTTTCTAGTAAAGCCATGACAGCCAGCATGGTGCAGTGGTTTGGGCTTAGGACAAGGACCCTGGAGAACAGGGTTTGACTCACTGTTCAGCCATGGAGACCTGCTGGTGACCCTGACTGAGTCCACAGCCTCTCAGCTCCAGAAAACCCTGTGATAGGGTCACCTTAAGGCCACCATAAGTTTGAAATGACTTGAAGAGAAACAACAACAAAGTAAAGCCACACATTCCTGAAGGACCAAAACTTGAGATTTTTAGGGAGAGTGCTGCTGTTAATCTGCCTGCTAGATAATATTGTTTATCATTTCAGCTCAGGTGACCAGAAATGGTAAACTCTAAGGAACTCTATTAGATTTACATGTGTGGATTGACAATCTCTCAACTAAGACATAGAGTGGGGCAACCACACCTGTTTTAAATATTCATCATTCCATTTGTTCCTAAAGTTCAGAATACTTTATCTTATTTATTGACTGACAATAAATATTTGTAAACAAAAATGGTAAGTTTGTTGAAACACAGACTGAGTATTTTCAAAAGTAGAGGAGATGCTGAGATACTCTGCAGAGCTATATCTAGACATTAGCCTAAGCAGTAACTGAAGGTACTGCCTTTCTCCAGAAGCCAGAAAATCATCTCACCTTTAATTGAGCAAATGGAAGTTGTTTCAGAGTAAAGATTTTCTATCAGCTCAAAGTTTTCACCTAAATTTCCCCCACTTTTCAAATCAACAAATTAATAAACTAATTTAGCAAGAGAAAATGGATCAAAGGACAACTGTTGACATTGTGCGCCCAAATTCCCTAATGCTAATACAGTGTGGAAATATCCCTATTCTCATTAAGGATATGTGGAATGCATATAATCTATTCCACATGGTTTTGGTGGTTCAAAGTATCTCATCCGTTCTGTCATCTACAGAATTTTCATTTTTGTTTTTCTCACCAGCATATTTGTTTTCAGATAATCTGCAAAATAATACTTACATGCATTTATGTACACAGAAACATGCTTGCTAATGTTCTTAGTTCTCTTTTATTTGCATCTTTTTTTTGTCATCATTCATCATCATAAATTTTTTTTTTATGCCTTCAAGTAGACTCAAGGCAACCCAGTGCGACAAGGTTACCTTCCTTAGGTACCAGTAAAACTGTGTTATATACTCTGCTCACCAAAAGTGAGGAATGTAGGGATTCCATTGAGTTGCAGTTCAATATCTGGTGGCCACAGGATTCCCACTCCTGTTGTAAAGCCATGAAGACTAAATTGACACTCTTTCTCCTTTTGGCATTCGGCTGGTGTCACTGCAAGGATTTCTTTCCAATCTCTGTAAGCTTTTGTAATGACCACAGCAAAATAGTTTGTCAATCTTGTCTCCTTTT
This sequence comes from Sceloporus undulatus, assembly GCF_019175285.1. Lineage (NCBI taxonomy): Eukaryota > Metazoa > Chordata > Lepidosauria > Squamata > Phrynosomatidae > Sceloporus > Sceloporus undulatus. Next base: position 323,948,843 of record NC_056522.1, on the reverse strand, counting down.
TCTGTCAAGATTTTAACAAATATTTTTGGTCACACATAGAAATCTGCCTGTGCAGACCAGACAGTACATGTATGGGTGAATGGCACTGCCCCTACTACTTGTACTTGTGTGTGCATGGATGCGCACATGTGCCCAGCCTGCATGATGTGTTGAGACAGGAAAGAAAGCTGTATTCCTAAAAAGGGAGGGTGATAGAACTGCCAGTGATAAATAGACGCATTGGCTGGCATGCTGTTATGATGCTGTAAGTCTGCTTTATGGCATTGCAACTCACTTGTTTGGTCACTGCATAGGTCGGAATTCTGTTCCAACATGACCGAAAGGATCCTGGTCATAGTATTGACTGGTGGCAGATGGCATGAGCACACACTACAATTACACTGGAATTTGCAGAAGTATTTCTATTTCTCAGAACAAAATACATAATTGTATTCATAAATTTCAAGGCCTGTTGATATTTCCCATTTGACCACAAGGACCACTCAGTCTGGCATTGAACGTAATCCAATGGATTCTACCCCGTTGGAATGGAAAGTCTGTTACTAGTAGACTCTTTAGTGAATTTTATTGTCCTTCTAAGTTCTGACATAGACTGACCAGCAACTGGCCAGGGATGGGGAATGACTGGCAGCCTTTGCCCTGACATTCCTCTGTTCAAATGTACTGGTGGAGGTTTAGGCTCCACCAGTGTTATATAGGATCTTGGTCTCTCTATAATGCTCAGGTCCTGGGAGCATGCTTCCTTGCCCCAAGGTAGATTTCTGGGCCTTGAGCAGGTGGCAAATGGAAAATCTGTGAGGTTTTGAATGCATGTTTGCCAAGGCCCGGGCCTTTCAGTGTGAGGAGTGGGTAACTTGTATATCCCTAACTATGGCTATTGTGCAGAGAAAAAGGCCTCATGTGGTGAGTCATGCCATGTGAAAAACCTGCCAAATAATAAGCACCACATGAAACAATTTACAGCAAGTAGAATAAATGGATGAGGACTACTCTACATAGCAGGTACAGACCATATTTGCAGACATTGTTGTATTTTGAATGAGGAATTGTTCATAATATTCTAGTCTTGCTAGTTTGGGAAAATTAACATTCCACATGTTAGTTTAGGGATCGTAGAGAGAGTGTGTGTGTGTGTGTGTGTGAATACATATATATTGATTGTGAATTCAGTCCCTGATTGCTATTCTCCTCCTCTCTACTATGTTTTATCTTGAATACACGCACAGCTTGTGTTGACTGTTGGACTCTTGGCTGTAGTTGTGTACCTATACACAGTTGTCGCATTTAACTTCTTCCGCAAATTTTATAACAAGAGTGAAGATGAAGATGAGCCAGACATGAAATGTGATGACATGATGACTGTAAGTTCTAGGACATAATACAAATTTTAAAATCTTGTCAGAGTGCAAACAAAAGACTGTTACCTAGCAGCTAATGCATGCTGATGTTGTAGACACATATTTGAAGTGTCACTAATTGGACTGTTCTGTGTTACACGTACAGATGTAAAGCAAGGTCCTATAATAGTTAAATACTTCAGAGATCAAGATTTGGTCCTTATACAACTTTAAAAAACACTTAATATTTTGATTGTCTGTTGATGTTATCCTCCTATAGGGTGTGCAACACAAAATGTAACTCATTCAAGATGCCTTTATGCATTGTACAAAGATGATTTTTGTAACTATTATACGTAAATCCACCTTTTCTGCTACCTCACTTTCTTCTCCTATGAAAGACACACCAAACCTCTCAGACAGCACTTCATTCTAGAACAGCTTCCCAAACAGGAGCAGTACTCTGAAAGTAGAATCACTGTAATATAGTTTGAATATTTATGGAATACACAATTTTGTGGCAACAGAAAAGGGTCTTATTTTTCAAATTCCAAGCAGTTGAATTCTCTTTCATGAAACTGAGTAAATTCTTCTTTCTAGTGTTACCTGTTCCATATGTATGTGGGTGTAAGAGCAGGCGGAGGCATTGGAGATGAAATTGAAGACCCTGCAGGAGACCCATATGAAATGTACCGAATTGTTTTTGATATCACATTTTTCTTCTTTGTTATTGTCATCTTACTGGCCATCATTCAAGGTATGCTGACTTAACATAGACTTACTAATCTTTTCTGAATGGATGGCACATATGACACAAATCTTTGTACTGCTTTTAGCAACTATTTGTAGTTTGTTATTTTGATGTGTGTAATTTTAGATATATTGTTTTGTGAGTTTTTAGCTTTATGGTTTTAGGTATTTATAAATGTGTGGTTTTAACCATGTGGTTTTATGCAAGATTGTTTACAGTTATGAACTCTTATGAGATAGAGTATAGCATATATAGATAAATAAATCCCAAATAACGTAGAGGCACTAAATACAAAATTAAGAAAATAAGAATAGAAAGTGAAAGCACCAGAAAGTTGTGTTCAGTAGACAAGGAAATAGATAACTGTGCATTCTTACTTGCAGTTGCTAAGTGCTAACCTGATAGGAATTTCAGAAAACAATCAGCAATTGGTCATTGTCTTTAATATTCACTACTAGTGAAATAATCCAGTGCTCCTCTGATCCAGGCCTTGAAGGTAGAGAAGAACGGCTGGCCCTCATCCCCTTCCCCACCACCACTCCCTTCTCTTTTTGTGTCGTTTCTTTTTAGATTGTAAGCCTGAGGGTAGGGAACCGTCCAATTAAAAAGATTGTATGTACAGCGCTGTGTAAATTTACAGTGCTTTATAAATAAAATAATAATAATAATAATAATAACTACCTCACTTCACTTGAATACCATTTCTCTCAGTTGATACCATCATTGCTTAGCTTAGAAAGCTCTTACCACTTTGTTTTCTCTTTCCCTCTTCTGTCTCTCTTCTAGTTCACTGAAACACTTTTCTTTTTTACTGGTCTTTCCCTCTGGTACTTCCCTGGTCTGCACTCATTCAGCCTTCTCCTTTCCTAACTCTCATTCCCACTTTATCAGGAGCATTTTCAACTATTCATTCATAAGGAGGATAAATCTTCTAGTTTTCCAAGCAATCATAGAATCATAGAGTTGGAAGAGACCGCAAGGGCCATCCAGTCCAACCCCCTGCCATTCAGGAAATCTAAATCAAAGCATCCCCATCCAGCCTCTGTTTAAAGACCTCCAAGGAGGGAGATTCCACTACACTCCAAGGGATTGTGTTCCACTGTTGGACAGCCCTTACTGTCAGGAAGTTCTTCCTAATGTTGAGGTGGAATCTCTTTTGCTGTAGCTTGCATCCATTTTGTTCCGAGTCCTAGTCTCTGGAGCAGCAGAAAACAAGCTAGCCCCCTCCTCAATATGACATCCCTTCAAATATTTAAACAGGGCTATCATATCACCTCTTAACCTTCTCTTCTCCAGGCTAAACATCCCCAGCTCCCTAAGTCATTCCTTGTAGGGCATGGCTTCCAGACCCTTCACCATTTTAGTCGCTCTCCTTTGGACATGCTCGTTTCTCCACATCCTTTTTAAATTGTGGTGCCCAGAACTGGACACAATATTCCAGGTGGGGCCTGATAGTGGGGTTAATCATATCTACATAGTACTAGCTCACTATGTATATCACATTGTGCATCATGAAAAGGCTGCCAGAACAGGCTTTCTAGCAGGGGTAGGCACTGTCAGGGATTGGTGACTGCCCTGGATACAGGGGAAGTTTGGACATCCCTCCCACCCCCAAATTTGCAGAACAGTCAAACAAGAGTAGTGACTGCTGATATCTTAGCTTCTATAAAGGCTACAGATATAAGGTGCATCTTCACTATACAGTTATCAGTTTCATATCACTTTAACTGTCACAGCTACATCCTGAAGTCTGGGACTTCTAGTTTGGTGAATTACTTAGAATTATTTGGTGGAGAGCACTGCTCAACTCCACCATCTTGACTCATAAACTGGGAGAAAGATGGCATATGAATGCAACAAACTCACCTGAACCTCACTTACCAAGATTTAAGTGCTGTTTTTTGCTAGAGAATTACGTAGATTTAATCTCTGTCTCTCTCTTCTCAGAATACCAAGTACCTCACCAAACTACAAATGCCAAAATTCCTTTGGAAGGAATCACAATAGTGACATATAAGAGTTCTAACTGGTCTTTTGACAGGTCACCAATCAGGTACACATCTTTACTGGTGACCATTATTCTGGCAAGCTGCTACAGAAGAGTGCATCATCTATGATTCAGCCTGGTTAGGGAAATTTTGTACCAATTAAGTACATTTTTTCATTTTTTTTCCCTTTCTACCAGCTAGAATCTCCTATACTTTATCTTATATTTATACTTAAGTTGGATGACTACCCAATGTTTGTACTTTAGAACAACTGACTTTTATATTATTTTCATTTTTTTTCAAATCACTATGCACCGTCACTTACCTTCTTGTTCTGCAGGGCAAGTAACTCTTTCTTGACAACCAAAGGGATAAAAGATAAAAGGCTCTAGGGCACTACCAAACTGCATGATGGTAAGCTTTTAAAAATTAAGAGAAAGGACAAAAATCAGGATTAGCCTCTGAAGGCTACAACTGTGATTGATTCTGTCTTTATGTGCTTTATTCTTCTTATATTGGGTCCTCAATCAAGTCAAAATCCAAAACCAAAAGTATGTTCTGACTCACTTGGTACATGTTGTTGCATTGCTCCCTATAGTTTTTGTGGCCATGGACAACTTAGTATTATTCCTTGTGGCATCTACTCACACATTGCCTCAGATCAAACTCCAGCCTCCAACATTGATTCAGGAAAACATGGAATAGGAATTGACATTCATTCCTTTTATCATGCCCTATGTGTGGGTGTGGGTTCCTGTTCTGAAATAAGCAAGAAAGTCCCCATTACTGAACTCATGCTGCTTTGATTTTTTCCCCCTACAAAATTCACAATATTGATGATTCTCACTGCTTCCACTCAAGGTTATCCATGATTGAGATTGTTCCTCATGATCCAGATTTCCACAGGATTACTGGCACCATTGGGAAGACATATGGGAACATCCTCCACTGAGTCAGTAGTCTTTAAAGGACATAACATCTCTGAGCCATCAGTCTTTGAATAGGTGACCATTGGTCAGCCTGATATTAAAAGTGGACCACAGTCTATTCCCCTTGTATTAATTGTAATTACTATTAGCCCCCACTGTGTAGTCAATCTACACATTGGCATCATACTACTATGAGAGATCAAGAGTTCAGTCAACTGCCAGAGTCTTGAGTCTTCCACTGGATCCTTCACAGAAAGAATCCCATTGGATTCTTTGATCCATACTGTCAGCCCCAACAAAGCCTTCCTCCAGACAACTGATCACTGTGATTCTGATGGGCTTTTGGGGGATCACACCTCTGCAAGGAGGGCAAGTGGATTATTTGCCCAGATTCAAAGCAGTATCAGCATTTCACCTGGGGAAGCGTTTAGTCTTACCTGATTTTATGCAGAATCTTTCTATCCTGTTTCAGGTATCTTTGAATTCATAGGATGCTCAGAGGGCATTACCTTTGTACTGCACCCGAGAGTATCTTGGTCCCCAAGATTTTTACTTCAAGCAAGATTTACCCTTTAATGCAGCACTCCTTGAAATGCAATGCCCAGTGGATGAATTCATTCAACTGCCTGTGCCAATTCCATCTTCAGTCTGTTAAGGGCCCTAGCTTCCTCCATGGCATTATTATGGGGTCTCTCATTCCCAGACTTGTGTAAAGCTGCTACATAATAATAATATAATAATAATAATATTTATTTATATCCCGCCTCTTCTGCTTTGAGGATCAAGGTGGGTAACAGCAAAGTTAATACAATATACAACAATAAAAACAAGCCCCACAAGACCCCATCCCAACCTTCTCTCCCAACTATAAAATTAAACAGTAAAAGATGGTTTAAAACTACATAACAATACATCAAAATTAAAAAACAAACCACAAATAAGAAAAATAATAAAAGGAGGGGGATTCAATTGGTTCTGGACATAATCAACTGGGGAAGGCCTGCCGGAAGAGAAAGGTTTTTGTCGCCTTTTTAAAAGCCTTGAGTGAGGATAATTGGTGAATCTCTTCCGGCAGGTCATTCCAGGTTTTTGGAGTGGTGACAGAGAAGGGCCTCCGGGAGGTCACCGCCAGTCTAGTCTTTCTAGATTGTAAGAGGTTTTTCCCGGAGGATCGGAGTGTGCGGGAAGGATTGTATGGGAGAAGGTGTTCCTTCAAGTAGAATGGACCCAGGCCATGTAGGGCTTTATAGCTGATAACCAATACCTTGTATTGTGCCCAGAAGCTAATAGGCAGCCAATGTAGTGATTTTAAAATAGGTGTAATATGGTCGAACTTGGATTTTCCGGCAACCAGTCTGGCTGCCATGTTTTGTATCAGTTGGAGCTTCCGGACGTGGCACAAAGGTTGCCCCATGTAGAGCGCATTGCAGAAATCAAGGCGAGAGGTTACTAGAGCATGTTTCTAGGTCCCGCTGCTCCAGGTAGGGGCGCAACTGGCGTATCAGCCGAAGCTGATTACAGGCACTCCTGGCTGTCGCATCAATCTGAGAAGACAGTTGAAGCGACGAATCCAGGAGCACCCCCAAGCTGCAGATGCAGTCTTTTAGTGGAAGTGTGACCCCATCTAGAACTGGCGAATTTATTTCCATACACGGATTGGGGTTACCGATCACGAATACCTCCGTTTTATTTGGATTCAGCTTAAGTCTATTTTCCCTCATCCAATCCATTACCAACTTCAGGCAGTCATTCAGGAGGGAGATGCCCTCCTTGGTCACTGAAACAGTCTGAGACATAGAGAAATAAATTGGGTGTCATCAGCATACTGATAACACCCTGCCTCATGTCTCCGGATGATCTCACCCAGTGGCTTCATGTAAATGTTAAACAGCATGGGGGACAGAATGGCATCCTGAGGGACGCCAGATGCCAGCTCTCTCATAGAGGAGCAGCTGTCCCCCAGCATCACCATCTGGAATCTGCCCGAGAGGTAGGAACATAGCCACTGCAAAGCAGAGCCAGCGATTCCCAATTCTGTCAGGCGTTCCAGAAGGATACCATTGTCTATGGTATCGAAGGCCGCTGAGATGTCCAAGAGCACCAACAGGGCCACACTATAGAGTTTCAACCATCTGCTTTAGCAACTTAAATAATATAGAAACAGTACAGTGCAGTGTAGACTGACTGTTTAAGGCAAGTTAGGCACTTTTTTTGGAATGTTGTACTGGTCTTTTATTTTGGCATGACATTTCCCCTGCTTTGGTAAGTTAGTGCACTAATGCCCATTTATATGAGATTTCTAATGCCCATTTGTATGAATCAGAAACCATGAACAGCTTGCTTAACTGTATTGTGATTCTTTGACTGGTTACCTGTGAACTCTTTCTAACATCCAGCTCTTCTGGTTTGTCAGAATTGAAGGATAGCAACTGGGATGTGTTGACTATACATGATGAAAAGGGCAAGGTTCCCACCAAAAAGCTATTAATAATATTCTGATCATGGATTTCCATAGATGCAAGACCCGATTGTGTGAGTTCACAGATACCTACCAGTTACAGGTAGGCAACCTGTTCATTCAGCACCTCCAGTTTAATGGATCAGTGCTTTATTCATAGCCACTTTATGAGCTGTGCCTCCTTCACATTCTTTAAGAAATAAGCTGTTTGAAAAGAAAGAAAAGATATATGTTGTAAACAATGCTTCTGATGGATTAGAGTATATAATTGAAACAAATGTTCTTGAGGCTTCTTTGTTTTTATTGCTGTAATGTGAGATTCTTTATACTTTTGTTTCTGTTTCACTCAAAAAACAGGTCTGATTATTGATGCCTTTGGTGAATTAAGAGACCAACAGGAGCAGGTTAAAGAAGATATGGAGGTAAAATAATAATAATAATAATAATAATAATAATAATAATAATAATTTGTTTTCAGTAAATATATGTTAGAAGAGAAGATGCAGCAACAACTGCTGCTACGAATCTAAATTAATTCAGTGTAGACTATGTTTGACTTCCATCTCTTTATTTTTAGACTAAATGTTTTATTTGTGGAATTGGTAATGACTATTTTGACACAACTCCCCATGGATTTGAAATGCATACTTTACAAGAGCACAATCTGGCCAACTACCTGTAAGTATATGCACATTATGTTTTAGTAATACAAAAGGGTTTTATAGAGGGCTTTAAGTAGTGAAATTGACTAATCCAGCCTTATAGTGCAATTCTGTACCTGGACATTCAGATGTAAAGCCTGACTCCCAGCATGTGTATGGGATAGAACTGCTGTGATTCTCTTAGGTTCCCCATGAGGGAGCCCAGGAGCTGACTGGTGGAATGACCAGTAGAGGTCACTGTCCCAACAGCAGTATTTTGCCAGATGTTGGTATGAAATTGGACATATTAGGGAGAGTGTCATAAGGACTCTTGTTCTGATAGCATGCCTACAAAAAGGCCCTGAAAGACACTGCCTGAAACTGTAGTCAGTGGGAGATGAAAGGGAATAAAGAAATAGAAGAGAAGGATATCACTTCTGCTTCACTTAATCTAAGAAGCAGATTGGAATTGATCAACTCTGTCCTTACTGATCTGAGACACAGGAGATTATCTATGTGCAGGTGGAAACTATGGCGTCATACAGACAGGCCAAAATAAAGCTGCTTCGGGTCACTTTGTAGGTATGCTGTTTAAATGATGCATTTGTCCTAAGAATCCAGAAGCCACGTCAAAGCCATGATCCAGTCCTAAGGACTAGAGAGTAGCTTTGGCGGAGCTTCCAGACTCTTAGGACATATGCATCATTTAAACAGCATACAGTGGTACCTCGGGATACGAAATACCCAGGTTACGAAATTTTCGGGATACGAAAAAATCCCATAGGGAATCATTGTTCCGGGTTACGAATGTTTTTTCGGGTTACGAAAAAACTTTTGGTGCTTTTTTCGGCTTTTTCGCACGGAATCGCGGCTTTTCCCCATTAGCGCCTATGGCAATTCGGCTTACGAAGGCTTTTCGGGTTACGAAAGCGGCCGCGTTACGAATTAATTTCGTAACCCGAGGCACCACTGTACCTCCAAAGTGACCCGAAGCAGTCTGTATGGGGCCTAAGTGACAAACTAGAGATTGAGAAAGAAGCATCTTCTCCATTGTAAATCTTGTTGAATACCCCTTGAATTAGAGCCCCGTGAAACCTGGTCTCTGGAAATCATCATGTACAACAGATGGTACTACAGTGCGTCCTCACCTTACGCGGGGGATCCGTTCCGGATCCCTCTGCGTAAGGCGAATTCCGCCTATGCTCGAGCCCCATTGGAAACAATGGGGCTTGTGCGCGGCGGTGCGGGCGCGCGCGGGGTGCAATGGGCACGCGCCCATTCAATTGAATGGGACGCGCTGCCCCTTCTGCCCCGCAGCTTGAGCGCATATGCTCAAGGCCGCGTATGGCGCGCCCGCGTATGGCGCGGGCGCACTGTATTTCATTACTGCTGTTATGGACTATGTGGTGGCAAAGATGATGCATGATGAGCACAACTTCAGTCATAACTAGAAATAAAGAATAACAGATAACCCAACAGGAAAGAATAACAGCAGCTCCTGTAGTAGTAGAAGCTGCTGCAATTTAAAAAAAAAACAAAGAAAAAAAAAGATGATCGGATTGTAATTCTTGCCCATTTTCCTCTTAGACTGCAGCCCAGACAATTTCCAAAACAGAACTTACTGTTACATATGTATAGTTATATAAACTTTTGATATGATATTTTCAATACTTTGGTTTCAAGAGAGAGAGAAAAAAACTTGTATGAGGAAAAGTATTCTGAAGAGCCAGTTATTACTAACTGTACAAAGAAAGGTGAACTGAATACTACAATAGTGAGTTCCCAACCATTTCCGTGGATGTCAACTTCGTACTACTACTAACGGTTGTGCACTATTATTTAGACTATTATAAAATTTATGGATGTGTAAATAATAACAATACATTTGTTTTCCTTTCTACACACAAATTGTTCATTTTCCTTTTCAGTCACTCCTTGGTAGATAGGCCCATTTTATTCTAAATTCAATCCTTGGGGCACAGACTTGTTTCTGCTATTATAACTGGCTTTCTAAAATATTCACGTACATGCACCTACATTTCTACATTTTATAACTTGAAACTGAAATGATTTCATTGGCACTATTGTTATTTGATATAGACAAGATACTTAACACTGTGAAGGTGCAAAATATTTTTCTGTGGCACAAAAGTTGGATACACAAAAACAAATTAATGCTTGCTGGCTGCTTAAGAATTCAACACCCCCCAGCCACAAAAAGCAAAGCAAAACAAAACAGAACACCCTTTGGTAGAAACACATTTGGATAATGGCCAATCTTCTTGCATGAGTTTCAGTTTTCATAGAATCATAGAATCATAGAATCATAGAGTTGGAAGAGACCGCAAGGGCCGTCCAGTCCAACCCCCTGCCATGCAGGAAATCCAGATCAAAGCATCATTGACAGATGGCCATCCAGCCTCTGTTTGAAGACCTCCAAGGAGGGAGACTCCACTACACTCCTAGGAAGTGTGTTCCACTGTCGAACAGCCCTTACTGTCAGAAAATTCCTCCTAATGTTGAGGTGGAATCTCTTTTCCTGCAGCTTGCATCCATTGCTCCGGGTCCTAGTCTCTGGAGCAGCAGAAAACAAGTTTGCTCCCTCCTCAATATGACATCCCTTCAAGTATTTAAATAGGGCTATCATATCACCTCTTAACCTTCTCTTCTCCAGGCTAAACATCCCCAGCTCCCTGAGTCGTTCCTCATAGGGCAAGGTTTCCAGACCTTTCACCATTTTAGTCGCCCTCCTTTGGACACGCTCCAGTTTCTCAATGTCCTTTTTGAATTGTGGCGCCCAGAACTGGACACAATATTCCAGGTGGGGCCTGACCAGAGCAGAATATAGTGGCACTATTACTTCCCTGGATCTAGACACTATACTTCTATTGATGCAGCCTAAAATCACATTGGCCTTGTTAGCTGCCGCATCACACTGTTGACTCATGTTCAACTTTTGGTCTACTTGGACTCCTAGATCCCTTTCGCATGTTGTCTCCTTAAGCCAGGTGTCTCCCATCCTATATCTGTGCACATTTTGCACATTTAGAACATACAAATCTTTGTTCATTTGTCTTTGGCAAAATTGCTCCTGCTCTGTCAGGTTGAACAGTCTTGCCACACGTCCCCAGCTGCATTGAGTTCTCTGCTATGACTGGACCATTTTAAGCTATCCAGGGTCTCATTTTTAAATCACACTGGTGTTATTTTAGCTGTGTGTTCAGTCATCTGGTTGAAGGTGAAACTCCAACTCCAGTTCCAAGTTCCTTTCAATCTGAAACACGTTTCCTCTAGAATTGCCTTTCATTTGATTCCACGCCTTCTTGCCCTCAGTCCTAATCAGGTTCCCAGTCCATGTTGAAGAAAAACATCCCTATACCATGAGGCTGCCACCATGATGCTTCACCATATGGATGATGTTCTGATGGCAATGAACACTGTGGGCATTCTGCCATGCATAGATAGCATTGTGCACCAAGCCCCGAGTTCAGTTTATCAGAGCAAAAATCTTTTCTCACATGGTTGCTGTGTCTTCCACATGCCTTTTGCAACCCCCACGTGGAGTTTAATATAAATTTGTTTCAGAATAGTCTTCTTTTGTCATGCTTCCACAAAGGCCAGCATTGCAGATCATACCACTGATAATATTTCACATATGGTTTCTTCTATTTCAGCTGCGGGTCTCTCTAGCATCTTCAGAATTACAATGCCCTTTTAACCTGGACACTGAGTTTTATTGGTCTGCCTTCTTTAAGCAGAGTTGTGGTTTAGCCATGTTCTTTCCATTTTCTAATAATGGATATGAAAGTGCTCCAGGGAAGGTTCTTAGTTTGGGATATTTTTTATAACTGAATCCCAATAGGTATTTCTGAACAACTTTATTCTGATTTCCCTTAGTTTTCATCATGCTGTTTGTTCAACTACATTTGCCAACAAACTTTAGGGCTTTCTGAGAACATAAGGTATTGAAATTCCATATATCTGGACTCCATTCAACTGTGTCGCTAGCTTCTGGAATCAATGGGTTGCAGCAGAGCTCATTTAGGCTTATCAAACAAAGGGGTAAATACTCATGTGACCATCAAATATTTTTGTTCTTGTATCCTTTGTGCCACAACCAAAAATATTTTGCATCTTAACAGTGTGTCAGAGTGCGAGACCAGAATCCTGGACAATCAACCAGTCAGCTTGATTGATAAATCAACAGCACTTTATTGATAGTTCCAGAATCAGCAATTCCACATCACTCAGTGTCTTAGCTGAGACTGACCCCACCCAGCCAAACCAATGCATAAATTCCCCCCTGAACCAAACTGCTCCACCCCTAGCAAAAGCCCGCGCAACAGGACCCCTCCTTCCCCTCACTAGTTACCATCCTCCATTCCTTTTCCCTGAGCTGCTCTTCTCACAGAAACGAAACTGCATTCCCAGCCTCTGCGAGCAAGATCCTCAAGGACACCAGATAGCCCACACCTGGTCCAGCCTGGCACTACATATCACTATCACTAAAGCCTAGCTAAAGCGCAACCCATCCCCCCAGCATCCACAGTTACAATACATCTGATAGAATACATCAGGATTCTAACACAGTGCTGAGTTTCTTGTGTACTTCATTAACTGATTTAATTCCAATTAAATCAATTTCAGTTGCAGGGTGTAACAGAACAAAATGTGGAAAAGTAAAAGGGGTGTGTGTGACTAGGTCTGCATGTTGCAGTACATGTATTATTTAATTTAATTTACATGTATTATTTTATTTAAATTAAAACATCATATAGAAAAATACCTGGATGACTCACAATAGAATCAGTTTGAACAATTTAAAATGCAAGACAATGAACATCTTATTGCAAGACAATAAAATAATTTAAACATTTTTAAAACTTCTTAAAACAATTCAATATGTTTTTAAAATAAAAGTGTTAATATAAAGTATTTGTGTACAGACACTGGATTAGGTCCTGAGGATTTTAATAAGAACTGCAGTTTTAACTGAACTTCAGAATGAAGCTAAAGTCAGCACTAAATGGTCCTTCAAGATGAGGCAATTCCACAACTGGGATGATCCAGCTGAGATAGCATTCTCCCTACATCCTCCCACAATATATTGCTCCCAGTTTTGTAACACAGAGGAGGGTCCCTCCAACAAATCTCAGTCCTCAGGCTAACATATAAAACCTACTAAAAAGCAAGAGGCCCTCCTCTAAGTTTCAAGGTCCCAAGCTGTTAGAACTTTAAATGTTATTGCCAGCATCTTGAATTTAAATTGGAGGTATATTGGTAGCCAACAGAACTTTAGAACTGGTGTTATGTGACTTCTATAAGCTGCTTCTTTCAGCAATCTAGCTGCTACGTTTTGCTTTAGCTGCAGTTCTGAGGCATCTTCAAGGGAAGGTCTACATAGAGTGTATTGCAGTAGTCTTAACTGGGAGGTTACCTGCGCATGAGCTACTGTGGTCAGGTTACCTCTGTTCAGGAAAGGCTGTATCTGGCAGACCAGCTGGTCCCAAGCACTCTAAGCCATGGAATCAATCTGGGTCTCTGGTGACAAATATGAATACAATGCCTTCAAACTACACACTTACTTCCTCAGTGAGTGAAGCTAGAGCAGATCACCCAACTAATTCCTAGAGGCAGAAATCACAAATCCATCAAGTCTCCATCTCATCAGAATTCAGTTTCACTTTCTGGCCCATCATCCAGCACATTACAACATCCAGGCATCCTCCCCAGCTCTCAGATAACATGGAAAATCAGCACGCCTAATGACTTCAATGAGTGGCTTCATGTAGCTATTTAAGAGCAAGGGGGACAGGATGGACTGCTGTAGCATCCCATAGCTGCAGACAGGAGCACAGCCTTTATAACAGTGCCTCCTCTTCCCATTCCACTGAATCAATCCAGTAAAATATTATGATCAATGGTATCAAAAACTACAGCGATCCAGGAGGATCAACAGAGTAGCACTCCCTCTTTTATTCACTCAGAATAGATCATCAATCAGGGTGATCAAGCCTGTTTCAGTAGCGGATCCTGACTTGAAATCAATCTGAAATAAGTTGAATCTGTTTCCTCCAAGATTGTTTGAAGCAGCCCACCAGCTGTATGTTCGTGCACCTTGTCCAAAAGGTGGATATGAGCAATAGGTCAATAGTTGTCATATACCTGTCAGGCCAGGGAGAATCTCTTCAGGAGAGGGTGCATACAGCCTCCTTTAAGTTGGGACATCACCTGACAAAGAGAGTATTTACCACTCCCTGGACTCACCTGTGCTAGATCCCATCATCCAAAATGGGCAAGGGCCAAACTTAGATGGGGTGGGCATGGACTGATTCAAGCATTTTGCCCACATCAAGCTGCAACAACAGAAATGGATCCAAAGAAAACTGATTTGGTGGTACACTGGACACTTCAGATTATCCAATAAAGGTGGCATCAAGTCAAATGATGATGAGAAATTCAATAGTGAACCAGTTCTAAGACATCAGCAAAAGAACCATAAAAACTCTCCTTTTTATCTTATTGTGTTTTTATTTGTTTGCGTAAGAATCAGGAACAGGATTGAACCATTAAAACACCATGTGTACTTTCATATTTTTGTTCCAGGTTCTTTCTGATGTATCTTATTAATAAGGATGAAACTGAGCACACTGGACAGGTAAACATTATTATTATTAGTAGTAGTAGTAGTAACCTTTATTTATGAAGTGCTGTAAATTTACACAGCGCTGTACATACAATCTTTTTAGTTAGACGGATCCCTGCCCTCAGGCTTACAATCTAAAAAGACATGACACAGAAGGAGAAGGGAGTGGTGGAGGGAAAGGGTAAGAGGCCCAGCAGTTCCTCTCTACCTCCAAGGCCTGGACCAAGGCAAATGGACTGGAGGGAGGGCTTGGCTTCATAATGGATGGTTAATCATTTTCCAGGGAAAATACATACTCTCAAGTAGGATAATGCATATACAGTACATGGCAATACAGCAAATGGTTTGATAAACAGGCACCAAAAGAACATCAAATAGTAAGCGACAATTATGCAATGCCTGGGAAGGCTTCTCTGAACAGGATGGTTTTCAACTCCGTTTTGAAGCTGGTTAAAGAAGTGATGGCTCTTGCTTGTGGGGGAAGAAGGTTCCAGGAGTGAGGGGCAGCAAGTGAAAAGGGGCGAATCCGGGATGGGGCAGAGGAAATCCTGGGCTGAGACAGCAGACCTTGACTACCAGAATGGAGGGCTCTGGTGGGAAGGTGAGGAGAAAGAAGGTCTGATAAGTAATAATACTGTAATAATATAGTTTATTTGTAACCCGCTTTTCCAAAATTTGATCAAAGCGGCGAACAGTAAGGAGGAGCCAGTCCGTGGAGGGCTTTAAATGTTGACAGCAGGAGCTTATACTGAATGCGGAAAGGGAGGGGGAGCCAGTGAAGGGATGCCAACACAGGCGAGATGTGGTCAGCGCAGTGGGTGGAAGTGATAATGCGTGCAGCTGAATGCTGAACAGAGATTAAAGGCCAGAGGTGAGAAAGAGGAAGCCCAGCCAGGAGGACGTTACAGTAATCAAGTCATGAGATCACTAGGGCATGGACCAGGATCTTGGCAGTAGAGGCGGAGAGATATGGTCGGATTTTGGCAATATTGTACATCACATTATTACTACATCTAATAGTGAACTTGAAAACTGTGTATCAGTATTGCCGCAAAATAGGGACAAGATAGGGGCTTAGCGAGTCCCAACAAGAGTTGACACACTGAATCAATTATTGACTGGTAAGTCAACATGTTGGTAAATCTCATAGACTCAATCGGTCTACTCCAGTTAGGATTGCCAACAGAATGCAGACCTGCATAAATAACAAGTGAGCAGAAGTGCTGAGGCAAGTCATCTAGACAAACCACAATAAAAGAAAACATGGTATCTGAGCCAACCATTAACATTAAGGAACAAATCATTTAGGAAATATGTTGTCAAGTGGTAATTTAACACATTCCTGGACCATCTTAAATTCTACCAAAACTGCAACCTCAGTGTGCATGTTGCTTTTGTATTTCTTACTATACAGATGATGTGTGTGAATTGTCAAAATAAAGAATAAACCAGTTTATGTTAGCTGTTTTTTAAAGGGACTAAACAAGCTCCACACACTCTTAATGGAGCATAACTAAAATGCAAATTAAACTTGTATCAACTGGGAATGCATAGTGTATCAGTGAGCTAATGTTACATATTCTGTTAAATCCAACTCAAATTTTGTGTTTCACTAACTTTCAGGAATCATATGTGTGGAAAATGTACCAAGAAAGATGCTGGGATTTCTTCCCAGCTGGAGACTGCTTCCGTAAACAGTATGAAGATCAACTTGGATGAACACATCAACAAGGAAGCTACTACAGTCAGGCATACAAAATCTAGACAAATACAATTCTTACAATTTAAATAATGAATAGATATTCACATGTGGTTAGCCTATTCAAATACTAAATTACTTTGCTTAATTTTATGAGAATCTAGCTGGGCTTTTTGCACCTGGCATAAAAAAGCCTCATACTGTCTGGATTTCAGTTATCTTATTGGAACAGCATAGAAAGTGTTTTCAGTTCATTGTTCTAGTTCATAAATCATTTAACCTAACCTTTATCAAATAAGAAATAGTGTAGTTGAAAGGGCTATATCCTACTTTGTAACATGCACAAAATTTGCAATTTAAGAACTTGAATGTTGGGTGACAATGCCTCAATCACTGGACACATATTGTGATATCAAACAGTATTTCAAAAAGCTTTGGTTTCAGTCCATACCATTTCTTAGTGAAATGATACAGATAGAAAGTTTGTAATTCTTCAGTGCTTAAAACTTTTCAAATACTTAATTGTCCCTATAGTTTTCCCTAATTAAGTGCCTTAAATCTTTCCAGACAAAGCTATGCAAGAGGTTTTTTTTAATGTTGGCCTTTTAGATTGACATTTTTGTTAATTGATTGTATTGCTTTCTTGTCTTATCATAAGGAATACTTGAAAGTTAGTTACATATTTGTTTCAGAATAACTTAATAGATTCAACCAGTTAAAAACATGAAGTGTCTCACAATCTTACAAAACTAAATTTTAGGCCAAATACAAGTAATGCTTTATTATCAACTAGTGGTAAAGTTGCTATATTTATGCATTTTTCCTTCAAATAAAAGTGCCCACTGCAATAAAGAATTTACAAAATAAATAAATGTTGTGTATTATGTGCCAACGTGAACTCACATCACAGATTACACAAATACACTATTTGCTACCACTATTTTATTTTGCAACTCTGAGAAATATGGTCTCATACAAGGAAAGCCAAAATTCTTCATCTCTTTTTCTACATTGGTTTGCAAACAAGCCACCTTTGATAGCACTTCCATTTTTCAGAAACAATTTCAAACAAATATAATTATATCACTTTCAACATGCTGATGCATAGAATTCTCTGCTGATTACACTCATCTCACCTGGAATACATCCAGATTTATTGTTTCAAAATTTCAGTACAAACCAAGATGAGAAACATAATTAAAAATCAAGAGGAAACAGCTACTTAATTAAGGACTTACAAAATATTATTCTATACCTAGCTACTGTCATGTTCATTTATTTTTCAGTTACTTGCATGACAGCAAAATGCAGGCCTTAGGAAATCATGCTGTCTAACCAGTCTTCAAGCTCCTCCTCAGTAATACTTTTGGATGTAACTTCCTGCTGAGCTGCTGAGCAAATTTCTTCAGTTCCATCCAGCTGTAAACAGTCTAACAAAATAAAAACAGAACATAAAATAGTAAGCCCTATGGGGAATAGAAAGAAAAGGCAAGCATGCTCTGGTACTGACATGCCTGAGATCCAATTAGGAAGCGGACTCTCTTAAGGCCCATCCTCTGAAGAATTGGGTGAATGAGTACCAAGCGAATTCAGTTATAAGCAGTGAGGCATGACCCCTCCGGAAGGCAACAAGAAAGAATATGCATTTTTGCTCATGGAAAGAAGAGTTTTGCCAACTTTATTTATTTGATTTATATCTGCCATTCTCCCAAAATGTGGTGCAAAGCAGCTTACTAGGTCAGTGAAAACAAAATAGTTAAAATAATATAGAGAACATTAAGCAATCATTACCACTAAGACACCATTTTAGGGTATTAATTTTAAAATAATTTAAAAACATGAAACACATACTACAGATTAAAAGCATCATATCTACTGCATGTCCCTCTACCCCAATGAGTTAGGACTGACGGCCTATTTAATTAGGAAGGATTTTGCCTGCCAGTGAAAAGACAGCAGCAAGGGGCAACTAAGCCTTTGGAACAGCGACCAAGAAAGCTCTTTCCCATGTCCTCACCAGATGAACCTGGTGAGATGGAGAGAAACCTCTCCTCTGAAGATTGTAACAAACATTGTAGCTCTGAGAAGAAACAGGCTTTCAGACAGTCTGGACTTAAGCCATATAGGACATTACAGGTCATAACCAGCCCTTTCAATTGTGGCCAGAAACAGATTCCTTATTCTCTGATCTTCCTTTTGAATGACTAGCAACACATCTATTTTGTCTAAGTCTCAATCTGCTTACCCTCATCCATGCCATTATTAGCAACAGACACTTGTTCAGTACTGAGATAGCTTTCTTGGAGTTAGAAAAGATACAGAGTTGAGTGTCATTCACATACTGGTGACACCGAAACCCAAATTTCTGGACAACCTCTCTCAGTGACTTCAATTTAAATAACATGGGGGACAAAACAGAACCCTTAAGGACACCACAGACCAATAATCAGGATGTCAAATAGGAGTCCCATAGTACCACCTTCTAGGTTCACTCCTTTAGGAAGGAAGGAAACCACTGTAAAATACTGTCCACAAGTCCCAATCCAGAGACGCACCTAGAAGGATATCATAGCTCATGGTATCAAAAGCCACTGAGACATCCAGCAGAACCAACAGGGACACACTCCCTCTGTCCAGTTCCTGGTGTAAGTCATCTACCAAGACAACCAAATCCATCTCCATCCCATAATCAGATCTGAAAACAGATTGAAATGGGAAAATGACATATTGCTGCTCCCCAAAAACTGGTAGTCACAACACAAGGGGACAACACAAGGGGAACCTCTCACTCCAATGAGGTATCAACATACTTCCGTTTCACTGTGCATACATAAAAGAACTCTTTAAAGAAGGTGAAAAATATGATACACCTTTTTTATGTAGAGTTTTTAGAGAAAAGGGGATACAGTCAAATAAAATATCTTTCACTTAAAAAACAGTGACATTATCTGGTAGATAAGATAATATTGTTACTTATCTTTCATTAAATAAAAGAATTGGTTTAAATTCCAATACTTAGTTCTAACTTGAGCTGACTCACTGAATCAATGTTACTTGCAAAGGCATTGATTTATTAAGTTCCTGCGCATTCAATAACTCTAAATGGGACCACCAATTGGATTTAGGCCATAATTTTATATTTATTCTCTAATGCCCGATCAAACTAAACTACAGCTAGAAAAGGTCATTAGAAAGAAAGAAAGAAAAAGCATCTGGGGATGGAAAGCTGAATTATAGTGATGTTTAATTTGTATTAGAAAACAAAGTACTGTAATAGATTTTCATACATCGACAGCTTGCTCTGCTATGACAGAAACTGAACATCTTAATTTCGATGGAAGATCAAAAAGGGTGACAGGGTATGTTTTTCTGCCCTGTTTACTTTGGGTGCTGCTGCTGACTGGCATTATCACTATCAGAAGCTACTTGACACTGCCTCATACAAATATCTGAGGAACAGAAAAAGCCAAGAAGGCCAGTACAGGAATAACCAACCAACAACTGCTGCATTTTTCTTCTGCCCTAGTCACAATACCCAGAAGGGATTCAAGACAAAGAAAACATAAGGTGTTGTTTGGGGTCACCAGCACCCGTGGTAGCTGATTTTGTCTGTGGCTATCTGCATTGTCCTCTTATGCTGAATTAGAAAAAGTGTTCAGCATACTCTGTAGACTACTAACAACAATCCTAAGACAATGAGGTGTACTCAGGCAGGGACATAGCCAAGGGGTCCGGACCCCCCCCCTTCCATTAGAAAAATGAATGGTATGTGCTGCTGCACCACTGTACCCAAGCCCCATTATAATGGTGGCACTTAGTCTGGACCCCCCCCCTTCCTAAAATCCTAGCTACGTCCCTGACTCAGGCTTCCCAATGATACAGACATCATTGCCCCTGGATCTGGGGGCCTTTGCAGTTCTCCCCTGTTGGACACATCTGTTGTCTCTGTCAACATTCATTCTGGAGGAACAAATTAAATTCCTCATATCAGATTGGATATATGCACTCAGAAATGCAGGCTGAGGTGAACATAAGAATGAAGTGCCAGTCAAACAGATGTAGGATGAAGTTTGTTTTGGTACACCCTGTAAAGTGAGAACTTAAGTGGTCTCATGTACATGAGCAAACTGTCCCACTCTCATAATGGCAGCCATAAGACTGAGATGTTTTCAGTGGTGGTAGCTGCTTCTGACACAGTATGACCACCCAACAGGTCTTTCATCACCCCCTTCCCCGCCTTAGTTTCTGGCCACATGATTTGGCTATGGAAGAAACAATTCTCACCTAAATACAAAGAATGCCCCTTTGTCACCTCTCCCTGACAAATCCATGTAATTCCAGGAGGGAAGATAAGGGGTAAAAGTCAAGTGAGGGTCACCATTGACAACTATATCAGAATATAGCAGGTGGAAAAGATCCCCAATTATCCTGCCACCACACATACTCCAAACATAGCCTGGTCATGGATTGCAAGGGGGAGTGGGGAGAAGCTGAGAAAGGACCACTGAACAATGATGCAAGCACCTTCTGAGACCTCCTGGAGGCCCTCCAGAAGTCTCAGAAGATAACATCTGAATTGTGCACTGGCTGTGACAATACAGCTGGCAGGGATTTTCCACTGCCCCTCCCTCCAGTCATTACATCATCATCATCATCATCATCGTCATTATTATTTACTAAAATGAAATTAAACATTATATATTTATTTGTACCCTGTTTTTCCCCAAAAATTGGGACTCAAAGCAGCTTAGTCTAAAAACACAGTACAATTAAAAATTTACAAAAGTGACAATTAAAATTAAATATCAAATAAAGAAGTCCTGGGGACACAGTGGCTAAATGCTGGTACTGAAGCCACAACACTGTGAGTTTGATCCCAGGGCTTCAAGGTTGACTCAGCCTTCCATTCTTTTGTAGGTCTGTAAAATGAGTGCCCCACTTGTTGGAGGCAATAGGCTTACAAATTGTAAACCACTTTGAGAGTGCTGAGTAGTTAAATGCCTGTACTGCAGCCATTCACTCAAAACCACAAGGTTGCGAGTTCAAGACCAGCAAAAGGGCCCAAGCTCGACTCAGGCTTGCATCCTTCCGAGGTCGCTAAAATGAGTACCCAGACTGTTGGGGGCAAATTAGCTTACTTGCTAATTAGCTTACTTGCTGTTCACTGCTATGATCTTTGGAATAGCGGTACAGTGGTACCTCGGGATACGAAATACCCAGGTTACGAAATTTTCGGGATACGAAAAAATCCCATAGGGAGTCATTGTTTCGGGTTACGAATGTTTTTTCGGGTTACGAAAAAACTTTTGGTGCTTTTTTCGGCTTTTTCGCACGGAATCGCGGCTTTTCCCCATTAGCGCCTATGGCAATTCGGCTTACGAAGGCTTTTCGGGTTACGAAAGCGGCCGCGGAACGAATTAATTTCGTAACCCGAGGTACCACTGTATATAAATAAAACAAATTATTATTATTATTATTATTATTATTATTATTATTATTATTATTAAATGGTATAGAATGTAAATGCTATTGCTATATGGCCATGAAGGGGGAAGGAAAAACAGGGGATGAAAAGAAGGCTTCAGGAGGGCTCTCCTTGTTGAATTTTCCGAACACTCAAGAAGTCACATTTTCATTTCTTCTACCCAGTCTTCAAACATTCTTTTCATGCCTAATGGATGACCTTATTGGGCTTATCAACAGAAGAAACCACTCCAGGCATATCTTATTTATCAAAGCCTCTGACAAAGACGTTCTTTTTTTATGCCCTTCCTTAGTCTCCCTTTTTCTTCCTTGTCCTAGCTGGAAGGGTTTTTTTGACAATGGAAGGATGGTGAGGATTAACATAGGCTTCTAAAGCTGATGTGAAGCCAGTAAACAATGCAATAAAAGCTTGTGCTGGGGAAAAATGGGAGTCTACTCTAGCCAGTTCCAATATACCGGTATGTACTTGCTTACAACAGTAAAGTTAAATAGCAGTTGTTTCCAGAATCCCTTCCTGAGTATGCATGGGTAAAAGAACAGAGTGAAAAGGTGAAAGCAGATACAATAAGTGTGCCCCACCAGCTACCCCCAAGCATGTTTTTTTAACACAGATCTATTAGATTTGCCATCAAAATGCAAAAGAAAAGGGGAAGCAGGTGGACCAAAATGTCATCCCTGAATGCATTTTGTAAGAAGCCTTCAGGTGATCTCCAGGAGGTTCTAAATGGTTTTGTTACTTATGGAAGGCTTACCTGATCTGGTTCTTTCATTTCACATATACATATTGCTAGTTTTGAATACACACACACACACACACACACACACACACTGAACATTTCTTCTTGTGATGCTGGAAGCTATCCCTATTCTTTCCACGTTATTTTTGCCTCTGGTACCAAATTTCTCTTAAAGAGATAGTGTTCATCTAGTTTGTTATCTGAGGTATATCTGTATCTCCAAATTTCTAACAGGCAGCTTGAATAAAAAGTCACAACTGGATTCCCTAATGATAAGAAGTCAGAGATATATATAATGGATTGCCTGATAATGCTGTTCAGGGGAAACAGACTGGCTTGAAGCCACTTCTTGGGGCCATGGCAAACACACGCTGCGGCCCCAATCCACCTTCAATATAGCTGAAAAAGAAGTGGATAAGATCCATTCCTTTTTTGGCCAGGAAAAAGCCAGCTTTGCCAACCCCACTAAAGCACCATGGCGACTTCATGATGCTCTGGCGGCATGCAGCATGTAAACCCCATGCTGCTGGTGCATTATGAAGCCACCCATGTCTGGGCAGCTGGGCAGCTTCAAGCTGCTTCCTGGCATCATCACAGCATGCGGTGTCTAAACGGCGTGTGCTGATGATGCCTAGAAGCAGACTTATTTCGCCCATCTGTTTAGGATCTTAATTTATGTAAGGATATTAATAACAAATTGTGACCTTTGTTTGACAAAACACTAGTACAATAAATCACATAAAAATTGGAGTCATCTACTAGATGCGGATCTTACTTAATTTTGAACTGGAGGCATGTAGCCATTCAAGTCAATTTTCCTGTTTGATTTGGTCCCTACCAGAGGATCTGGTGATGTTGATATATGAATGGATAAATGGACTTTCTCTCAGTACTGACTCTTGTTTGACTCCTTCAGAGATTGACCTGATCATCTGAACATCTTGGATAGCCATGCATTCCAGTGCTGGCACCAAGTCAGGAATCCCCCCCCCCCAAAAAAAAAAAAAAGGATGAGACTGCACCACTTCTAGAATAGAAGGACACAGTTTCAGCAGAACATTTTACTGGCAAACTGCTTCTAGTGTTTCCTTTTCTTTCCCTTCTTCAGATTCCCAAGAATGTGCCTGTTTCTGCTTCTAGTATACTTCTTTCTCCAAATTAGCTATGCCTATATCTTCCAATGATGTAATAATTATAATTGTCTATCATCTCAGAACCTCCACCTGTAAGGGCCAAAATACCGTGGTCCAATGCCGATATTATTAGAAAAACCTGAAGTACCAGGAAAGGGACTGGAATCTGTCAGAAGATTAAAACGGACATCTTAGGAAACTCTATGACTCAAAGGCTTTTTCTTGCAGAATGGTCATCAGTCTGTCAACCCTATAACAGAAAAGCTGCCTCATGAAAATAAGATTATGAGAAAATAACCCATTGTTTTTCTTCTAACCAACCATGTGAGGATCACTCCTCAACATGACACACACCTCTTAATGAAGACCTTTAGCTGATCAAAACCACTGTGTAACAGCACTGAAGGAAACGACAGCAGAAATTAAAAAAATAACATAGGACAAAAAACATTAAAACATAAAAGAAGAGTAAGCAAAGTAAAAATATAAAAAAGTAGAAACAGAAACCCTGAATGGGGGGAGGGGGTATCACTACTTCACAGCAAGAGCATCCCACTCATGCCTCCACTACCTTTGGGCTGGGGGAAAAGGTGCAGCTTTCTTACCAAAACCTTGGAGCTCTGGAAGGTTTCAAAACAGAATTCTGTACACAGAGCTCATGTTTCTGCTACACAGAGACTACAACAAAGAAAAAAAAAGTTTCTCTTTACAGGCAAAGGGGGAAAATCCATTCTGTTTTAATCCTGGATGCCCCAAACTTGAATTGCTGTTTCTAACGACATTCCAGAATGTATGGGCTGCTCATACAGAATATCTGAGCCTTGGAAAAGAAGGAACCTGCATGCGGTCCTCCAAGCCCCGTGGCTGCCATTGGTCCCCATCCTTGAAACCTCTGTCCCTGATGGTCAGTTAGGCACACTGCTTACATTCAAATGTTGGTGAGGGATCAATAAAGCTCATGGGATTTGTGGTGGAGGGAGGAGGCATTGCCATGTCAAACACTGTCATCCTGCAGGGTTTAGCCTCCCCTTTCCTCAATGACCTTGAATCCAGTAATTTCACTGATTCTGCACAGGATTATTGGAATGGGGGATTGGTATAAAGCAGGGGTAGGCAACCTTTTTGAGCCGGGGGCCGGGTTGCTGTCCCTCAGACAACTAGGGGCCAAAGCCGGGGGGTGGAGCTTCCACCCCCGGGGGAGGGGCCGGGTGCCAGGGGTGGCGCCTCCACCCTCCGGGGTGGAGCTCCCACCCCGGGGGCGGAGCTTCCACCCCAGGGGCCAGGCCACCTCCTCTTTGCCGGCCCCTGACAGGGCCCCAGGTCCCGTCAGAGGCCGGGAAAGAGCCAGCGGGGACCGCCAGTGCTGGAGGCCCGCTGCCGCCGCAGGAGCCCTCCAGGAGGGCCCCAGCGACCGCCACCGGGCCTTCCAGGGGCCGCTGCCGCCGCTGGAGCCCTCCTGGAGGACCCCAGCGAAGGCAACACGGCCTCTGAGAGGCCCGCTGCCATCGCAGGAGCCCTCCTGGAGGGCCCCAGCGAAGGCCATGGGCCTCTGAGAGACCCGCTGCCCTCGCAGGAGCCCTCCTGGAGGGCCCCCGCGAAGGCCTGGCCTCTGAGAGGCCCGCTGCCGTCACAAGAACCCTCCTGGAGGACTCCAGCGAAGGCAACGGGCCTTCCAGGGGCCCGCTGCTGCCACTGGAGCCCTCCTGGAGGCCCCAGCGAAGGCAACGGGCTCCCAGGGGCCCGCTGCCATCCCGGAGCCCACCTGGGGGCCCCAGCAACGGCAACGGGCCTCCCAGGGGCCTGCTGCCGCTGCTGGAGCCCTCCGCTAGGACCCCAGCGGAGGCAATGGGCTTCTGAGAGGCCCGCTGCCGTCGCAAGAGCCCTCCTGGAGGCCCCAGCGACGGCAACGGGCCTCCCAGGGGCCCGCTGCCACCCCTGGAGCCCACCTGGAGGGCCCCAGCGACGGCCAACGGGCCTCCCCAGGGGCCTGCTGCCGCTGCTGGAGCCCTCCTGGAGGACCCCAGCGGAGGCAATGGGCTTCTGAGAGGTCCGCTGCCGTCGCAAGAGCCCTCCTGGAGGGCCCCCCGACGGCAACGGGCCTCCCAGGGGCCCGCTGCCACTGTTGGAGCCCTCCTGGAGGACCCCAGCGGAGGCCAACAGGCCTCCCAGAGGCCCGCTGCCACCGTCGTTAGCCCTGGGCCATTTTTTCCCAAAATGGCGGCGAAATCTCGCGCGACCCCCGAGAAGCTTCCCTAAGGTCGCGCGAGATTTCGCCACCATTTTTTGCCCAAAATGATGGCGAAATCTCGCGCAACCTTCCCGGGGCCTCCAGGAGGGCTCTTGTGAC
This sequence comes from Sceloporus undulatus, assembly GCF_019175285.1. Lineage (NCBI taxonomy): Eukaryota > Metazoa > Chordata > Lepidosauria > Squamata > Phrynosomatidae > Sceloporus > Sceloporus undulatus. Next base: position 323,922,693 of record NC_056522.1, on the reverse strand, counting down.
GGCAGCAGCCCTCTCAGAGATTTCGCCTCCATTTTCCCCCCAAAATGGCGGTGCCCATAGCGGGCAAAAGCCGCAACTGGCAGCGGCGGCAGGAGGAGTCAGGGGCCGGCATAAAGGCCTCCGCGGGCCGCATCCGGCCCATGGGCCGGAGGTTGCCAACCCCTGGTATAAAGCCTCCCACCACCTATATTTGTGTGTATGCATACACTCATGAACACATGTGTGATCTCTTCTGACTTTTGTGAACCCCCATTTTAGGAGTATTCTGCATCGTCATGGAGACCAATTATCTCATGCCACAGTTGAAAGAAGGTGATTATCACAACTTACTAACCTTCTTTTCAACAGGTACCATGATTTTCAGCTAAGACTGGTTCCAAAACCAGCTTCCAGTTAAAATTCACTCGAAGGTATAACCTTCTATATGGACATGGTGGGGAGGAGGGCATACAGCACACCAATTTAAGTCTCTTTCACCCAGGATTAGACAGTCCCTGACCAAAGCCTTTTCTGACTGTGGAAACTTGATTAGGATCACCTCATGACTACTAGAAAAAAAACATAAGAAAAGCAGTAGCTCTTGGTACTCCACCTTAGCCCCCTAAGCCACAATCTTTACAGAGTTGCTCAGATAATTGGCACACCTGCCCCTCAGAAATCAAATTATCCAGGTCCAAATGGTATCTTTTCACAACAAAAGCAATTAATATGGAATCAATTGCTCATGTTCAAGACTGGAGAGAGCAGGAGAGGAAAAGAGCTGTCATCTTATTATGCTTCCTTCCCTATCAGGGAGCTGCACAGAAAGTTGTGACACCATTTAAAAGGCTCAAGATAACACTTTAGACAGCTGTCCAAGTCTCACTCACTTCTGATTCCTCCATGGGAAAAATATAGTCCATCTGAAGTGGGCAACGAACCCAAATTAAGTTACTTCCTTGTTTGTATCAGACTGAATGATGATGACCACCAAGCCTCTAGTTTATCTCTGTCACCGTCAGAACAGCTCTCCCTCCTTCAGTCCCTAGTCACAACAATGAACAGGCTTTGAGGTTATTTGAAATGAACAGGAAGAATTGTTCAGATCTGTTTAAGTAAATTCATTCCCAGATTTAGGTCTCCTTCCAGAAACAAGCATCTCTTCCTCACAAAAGATAGATGCCACAATTGTAATTGTACTGAAGGAGATGGTGATTCTACTTTCTTCATAGTACATTCTACAATCTGTAGAATGTACGTTAGAAAATACACTAAAGAGACATTTAAATGTCCCTTGTATTCCCTTCAAAACCTCTGCAGCAAGCTCTTATTTTACTATTCCCTTATTAGCTCAGCACTGTTGGTGGGGAGAGGTAGGTGCAAAACCAGCAGTCATCAACAAAATGTCTTTGGCTGCCAGTCACTTGGCAGACATTACCCTGGATTCTGCTAGATTGTGTGCTCGGGCAATGTTTCCTGGCCTTTTGGCTAGCAGGCTGTACCACTGGCTCCAGAATTCAAGCATCCCTCTTTAGTGTATTCATTCAGTGAAGCAATTTTTCAAATAAGCTCCTCACTGATTTAGAGAGGAAAGGTCTATTTTTGACCTTCCTGACATTTTCCTTCTTGCAGTCTACAAAACTGCATAGCCACCAAATCTGTTTTGTTAGTTTAGCAACCAACATCACTAAAGTAAGCCCATGTCCTAGAACTATTTCTATAGGCAAGAAAAGGACAAGACCACTGATGTTTGTACAAAATCCAATAAGCAGTCTTTCATTCTGATGCAGACTTTATGCCCAAGGTGAGCTCTGCCTTTTGTTGAATTCTCTCTGACTGAATTTCTACAAACTGATGAGACTGTGAGGTTGCTTACCAGTAACTGATCTTTGAGTGATAGTCTGGGCACTCACACATAGGGAGAAAGGCAAGATATAATCCAATAAATAAAATGAATGAATGAATGAATGAATGAATGAATGAAATGAATTGTTGTGCAGCACTACACCTTTGAAACTTCTAAAGCTCAAAGAATGGACAGACAGACACCCATACTGAGAAGTCAATCCTTTCAATATGTTTATGACTCAGTGGACAGGCAAATGCTATTGCTTCCTGGCCATCAAAACCCTAACAGACAGTGAAATGGAGAATGAGTTGTGTGAGTGAGTGTAAAGACCACCTGACAAATGCCTGCTATGTTTATAAGTACGCATCTTGTTTTTCTTCCACTTCTCCTTCTTCTTGGCTCCTGTATATTCTGGAATTAAAAGTTGTGGACAAGGAAGTCTTCTGCCCAATGCTTTAACCACTGTTCACCTTATAGTTCTATCTTGTCACCAAACTATTTAATATATACATGAAACGAGTCAAACAATTTGCTTGGAGTTTGGCAGTTCAATGCCATCTCCTTTCCATCTCCATTGTTTTTTTAATGTTTCATACTGTTTTAACTTAGGATGTTTTAAATTTTGTTAGCCGCCTTGAGTCCCTATACCAGGAGGAAGGCAGGATATAAATATAACAACAACAACAACAATAACAATGGCAACAATAAATCTCAATCCAAGGAAACTTTCTTTTTTATTCAGGCAGGCCTTTGGCAGTCAGGGAGAGTCTGAGTGGGTTCCATGATGTTTCTTAATTATTTGTTTTTAATTGCTTTTAAAAATGTATTTTATGGTTTTGAATGGAATGTTTGAATGGAATATTTTAATTGTGCATTCATGGTTAGGAGTCTTGAGTCCCATTTTGTGGAAAATAATTAGGGCATACATTTTTTAAAAATACTGTTTGCAAACTGATCTCCCAGTAGAAGAATCCAAGTTAATTAAACAACGGGTGATAAACATGTTTTCTAAAACAAATGTGTATAACAGTTCCTTCAGAACACCTCTCCCTTCTCCAAAAGCAAAAAGATTGAAAGGGTGACAAACAAACCATGCTTCCCACGGCCAGGATGTGGGCTGGATAGAATTTTAAAAATATGACTTTTTTTTAATGAAAGTCAATTGATGTCTTCAGTTTAATAATTCCTGATCAAAGAAACAATTTTGAAATCTGAAAATGGCCCTCATGTTACCTATAAATTATTTTGGGATATTCCATACAAAACAAAATGATTTATTTTATTTTTGTGGGAGCAAGTACAGTTGGAGGGTGGCACTTCAAGGTCTCTTGTGGGGCTTCTGAAGTCTCCTATCTTTCTACAGTTACCCACCCTGCCTTACAACCTCATCTCTTTCCTCTTTGCTCTATATGCTTAGACCTAAATCTAGTATTTTCCCAACCCTAGAGATCTAACAATAAGCAAGAATCAGTTTTGCAAAATCCTAGACAACTATGAAAATGTAAATTGTTAAATCTTCATAATTTTCTCCCATCTAAGTAGTAGCTTAATTAATGACTTTATTTCAAAAATTGTTAATAGTGGGATTTGAACTTTACTCAATAAAACAAATCTAATTTATCTCTCCCCCCCCCCTTTACAAGAACTTTTCCAACTGATGAGTTTCACTTTCATATCCCTGATCAATACTTACCGTTTTCCTCATGAGGCATTTTCATATCTTCTCCAGATGCTGTACCAGGGCATAATGTTTCCAATTCAAAATTATTTTCAGGATTAACAGGAGCATCTAGCTTCAAAAGGAGGTCAAGGTCTTCATCCAAATTATCTGTTTCTTGGAATAAAGATGAAGGGCTTTTTTGGAGAGCCTCTGAATTGAGCCCATCTTTATTTGGCCCCTTTAAATGGGCAGCCGAGTCTGCAGCAGGATAAGAGCCTGATGGATTTGTACTTTGCCCCAGAGGCTGCTTCAATTCACCTCCACTTTTCTTGGGAACATCATTACCTTTCAACTTAATCTGGGGAAGTATGGCAGGTGTTGCATCCTTCAGTCATAAGAGAAGAGGAAGGTACACAGTCATGAGTGCTATGATATAATTTAAGAGATGTTTTGTTTAAATGTGAGAAAAACTACTATTATATATATATATATATATATATATATATATATTATGAAGATACAAGTCATTAAGGAAAACACACACAAGCAGCAATAGTATTTCCATATCACACACAAAATATATATTAATATATTAACAACAATTATTAATATATTAATAACAATTATTTAAATATTTTAAGAGGCTCCATGTTTTCTCTTCCTTACCACATTTTTAGAAAGCTAGGAGACCAGAGTTTGAATCCCTGCACCACCATGTAAATGCATCTTAGGTAAGTCATCTCTCTTAACTTGTGAGAAGAGCAAGAGCAACCCCCTCTGAACCAATCTTAGGCCATGACAACCCTGTGATATGTTTGTCCTGCTGCTGTCCTTGAAGGAAACACAACAACCACAACCATAATTTTATACTTGTTATATCTAGAGGCAACCATGTTGGCCATATTGCAAAATGCAATAATATCCAAATGCCAAAAAAGAGGGATACCTTTACTGGGCCAATCAAAACACATCATGCAAGCTTTTGAAACTCCACTGGCTCTTTATATATATATTTTATGCTATGTTATTTATTTATTTCCTTTTTATTCCACCTTTCTCCCAGAAAGGGACCCAAAGTGGCTCACAAGATAATTATTGTCCATATTATGCTTACAGGGTTTTTTTTGGGGGGGGGCAGGAGGGGTGTTGCTTATTTCTTCACAATGCAATCATATTCATGATTCCCATGCCACAAACAAAAGATTAAAAAATAGCATTATCAGGCCAGGAGGACCAGAAGAACTAATAGTTTAGCAAGGATTTTTGTTTTGTTTTTGGCAGTGAAATGCTTATCTCTTGAAATATTAATGACTGATTCTTTCAAATTTATCTTCATTTAAATTTGATCTAACTAGAAGTATTAAAAAAACAATAGCAATGCAATATGAAACATTCATTCTCAAAAAACAGTAAAGATCTGTACTTGATGACTATTAAGGTATTAGAAATTTTCGGGATAATCTAGACCAGCAGATTTTTGCCAGTTCAGTGGCAAAAAGAGAATGGAAACAAATCCAGACCACATGCCTCTATCATGTGCCGCAGGAAAGTATATTACTTCATTACAAGACAAAATTTCCCATAATGGTGTATTTAAAAGCGAGCAATTGCTTTAGCTCTATTAACTGTACGGAAAAGATGACATCCAGTCTTGCCATTTCGCTTGTTAAGAATGTATTTTACTTTCAAAACAATGCAGATTTCTCTACTACATGCACAGAGGACTTTGAGCTGGAACAAGGAAAAATGAGCAATAGCAGTGTCTGAGTCACTTCAAATAATCCCACACAAGAGCAAAACTGTTTTTAGTAGTCACACAGACTTCTCTTTCTAATGCAGATTCTAGCACTAGATAAAATGTAATCTTGCCTAACAGCCATGCTTAACTCATGAGTCTCATTAGTACTCATCCTACTACCTGAATATTTTATTTTTGTTTTCATCTGCAGAATACACTTGTTTTCATGCTGCTTCTGAAAGTTCTAAACCCTGGGCATAAACAGACATTCTATACATGCCTACATGGCAGTTCCCACTGTGAATTAGATGCACTATGTAGCAGACAGTATCAGTGCATGGAATCCTGAATGAATCTGTAAAAGCTATAATGAGGAAATCAATATAACATGCATTTCATTTTTACATTCTCTGTTTTCTCTGCAATACTGCTAAGGAAAAAAGAAGTGGTAAAAATATGAAACAACAAAACTGGAACAAACAGCTCTTGGGGGATGCTGGCCTTGACTGAGATAGGCTCAGCATGTGGAAAATGCTATATTTCAAGGAAGCAATGACATATAAGTAGTGTTGATGGCAATTCCTCCATTTAATAGTCCTCTTGCCTTGCAGATGTGAGACAATTTACAAGCATTATAGGAAAACACATACCGATTGAAAAAAATTTGGGACTACTGAAGTTTAAAATAATAATCAAGATATTTGTAAGCAGTCTGGCTGTTACCTGCACCAGCTCAGCAGCCACATTCAGTCTGAGATGCAGAGGCAGTTCTTCAAGTGCCTGCACTAAGGATTGGCAGTCAACATATAGTCCAGACAGCTGAAAAACAGTAAAACATCAAAATCAGATCAACCCTGCATTAATACTGACCTCACAAATACCATATACCAGGCAAGGAGTGCTGAATTCATTTCAACAATGGCAACAGATCCATTTGAGATCTTTGGATTTATACATATAAGAACTGGAACATAACTGAACAACCAGCAACACATGGAAAAAAGGGGTTAACTGCATTATCAAATTAGATAATTCTAATACCACTCCTGGAATTTCTTTGTAACAAATGCAACAATTAGGATTCTCCCAATTTTGTAAAGCTAGAATGGTATTAAACAGGCCAATATCAAAGATAGGCAGAAAAATGAAAACTTTTCTCTGGTCTATAAAAAATTCCAAATGCATGCTCATTTAGAAATTAGTTTGCTGACACAACTATAGAATGGCGCAAAGAGTTTTGTGCCCATAGTTCAAAGCATTATCACTGTATCTGCACTCCTTTGAAGCATATAGTAGCCTTAAGAAGAGATATCATGCAAAAGCAGTTACTTTTTTGTATATTATAAGAGCAGCTTTTGAAATGTCTAAATTATGTCTACTTCTCATTCAAATAATATGTCAAATGTCTGTGACACAAAGGTGTTTGATATGTTGGTATATGATATGTTCAAACTGTTAATCATTTGACTCAAAACATACTTGAATTAACTGATTGTTTTCTGAGACACACAGAGACTTTAGAACAGAAGTGCAGGAACTACAGAAAATGAAGAAAAGTTTAAGTAATTTGCTGCAGACAAAATCCTCAATAGCCCAGTCTGAAATCTAAATTCAAAGCAAGAGTGAAATTAGATGTTAAAGCTAGTAACATCTTTTCACTTCATCCAATTTCTTCAGTAACCATTCTACTGCTGTCACATGAACATGACTGGCTTTATATACTCTGAAGCCACAAATCTCCAGCCAATTGTTTACATATCTGTTACTCCAAGATCATACTATTTTAAACTAAGGACTAAAAGATGATCACGGAATGTTAATCTTAAACCAATCAAATATCACTAATTTGGAGTCTTTATGTCCTTAGTTCTTGAGAGTGTGTGTGTGTGTGTGTGTGTGTGTGTGTGTGTGTGTCTTTGTGTGTATGAGTGTTTTATATGAATGGTGATCCTCTCTATATAAATAAAACTACATCTGGATCCTGAATTCTGGAGTTCAGTTTCTCAGAACCAATATACACAAGCTTGATCTCTGCTTTAGTTGTCCAATCCCTCTCAGCAGCTTTAACTGAACTAATATAATTCCCCTATAAATATTGATTATGGGTGCCCTTTTGGGACCCTAACATTTTGGGTAACATGCTACTCAGTCATGGAAACCCATTGGGCAAACCTGGGCCAGTCACAATCTTGCAGGATCAGAGGAAGGCAAAGACAACCCACTCCAAACAAATCTTTCCAACAAACCCCTTGATAGGACCTTAAGTTGGAAACTATTTGAAGGCACACAACAGCACATTAGTCATTTCTGTTCCTAGTCCACAGTAGAGAAAATTACCTCCGGCCTTACATTCCATTTTCTAATAAAGCACTCATATTCACCTTCTGATACACACATATGGTTTCTTCATACAGATTTTCAGAAAACTAGGTAAAAACTGGGAAAGTCTCACTTTTCTGTTTTGGCGATCCACATCAGCACATAGATTCAGTCTTACATCAGTGATATATGGCCCAATTCCTAAATTGAGGATGGGTAGAGAAACCAAGGAGCACTCCAGGCCTAGGCACAAGCCTCTTTTCTTACTATATGTGCTCAACCACATGTAACACTTCATTTTGAAACATTACCATCAAAATGATGTGGATCATCTCCAATGATGTGGTAAAGCCAGGGGTGCCTAAAATGCATGGTTGTTTTTCAGCCTCCTGTGTCCCTCAAATTTATTGTATCAGGTTGTTACTGAATTAATTCCTGCACCCACCTAGACTCCAGGATCTCCTTTTATTATCTGAATGGCTTGAGGAAGCTGTAGTCCTTCAGTACTGTCAATATGTAATGCCCAAGATTCAAGCCTCTGAGTTTTGACTATTGCAATGTGTTCTGCAGAGGTTTTTCCTTCTTTTCCAGCTGGAACAGAACAGCATGGCAGCTCATCTTCTACTGAAGGTTTTGTTGGAACCAAACTTCTGCCCCTTGCAGAAATCCCATTAACATCACTGGACAAGTGTCAAATCCAATACTTTGCTGTAAGCTGCAAAGGCATTGTTTTGTTTTCAGAATTGCCTTATAGCGACATGGCACTGCGTGAACCATTACAAAGACAACCCATAAAATACCCCCCAACAGCTCAGTATGAGAGAGAAGCAGCTGTAAGCCTGAAATGGAAAGGTCCTGTCATGACACATACTCCTAGGAAATGCATTTTAAAGAAATTGCAATCCAGTTAACGAAGTTCATAGATGGGCTTCCTTCTCCAGACTCAACAGGTGCTAGATAGATTAGATTTTGGAGCCAGAAATTTTAGTAAACAATTAATTAAAAGATGAAGCAATCTCATGGAACCCAACTGAACAAGATTGGCATAAAAATATCGTAGCTGTTCCAGAGATGGTACTTCCCGCCTCAGTTGGCCAGTGAACTGTAACTACACTCCCACGTATCCTGATAACAGCACATCTACATATTAAGACTGGTAACTACAGTTGGCCCTCCATATTCACAGATTTCACCATCCACAGCTTGAAAATATTCCCATTTTTCCCTCAAAAGGAAAACCTTAATTTTCCCATTTTATGTAAAAGACACCATTTTACTCCGTAATTGTATATAATGGGATTTGAGGATTTTTGTATCCATGGTGTGTGTGTGTGCTCTTAGAACCAAACCCCAGCAGATACCAAGGGCTCACTGTGGGTCCAGAGATGGATCTCTCTCCTTCTCTCTCTTTCTCTCCTTGCTAAAATCTGCTTTAGTTCAGGACAGACTCCACCTCCCCATATATCCTTTCTAGGACAGCTTTTGCATGTTTTCTATCCTTCTTCAGACTTCCACTGTTCTCTTCCATTTCAATATTTATTTACCTGGAAGTGTGTGTGTGTTTATTCTTTTCCAGTTGTTAACATCCACACCTATCCCAGATCTAAATCTATCATCCATACTTTTTTCCACTTCTCCTCACCCGTTTTCCTGGTTATTGGTGGATTTTTGTTGCTTTTACACATTCCCCCAACTTCTGTTCTATTCAACATGGTCTTGTACATGATTCATACGAGTTGGGAGAAATTACTGACAACTTAGGGGCTATAAAGACCGCCCCTTTACTGGCCGGACTGGGGCCATGGCAACACCATGCCATGACCCCGATCTGGCCATCTGGAGAGCACAAAAAGGAGCCGCAGAAAGTGGCTCCTTTTTGTGCCCTCCAAGGTGCGCCATAGCCACAGCAACATGGCTTTATGATGCCCCTTCGGTGCTGCATCATGTGGATGCAGCACTGGAGGTGTGTCACCATGGCGCGCATCATGTGGACCAGTACATGCCAAAATGGTGGCTTGGGGTGGGGTTAAGGCATGCAGCGTGCGGACGCTGCGCCCTAACTCCACCCACAGGCCGGCACAAAGTGCCAGTCTTTATTGGCTCTTAGAGTTTTAACAAAGCGAGGCTGGATTCTGATTGCATCTGATTTGACTGACTTGTTGCATACAGACCTGCCTTGCTTTCTGATGCCTCGGTGTTTTAACAGATCTAAATTATAGCCATGTATTGCACTATCGGGGATGTGGTGGCTTAGTGGTTAAGACTGACGACTAAAGATCAGAAGGTTGGAAGTTTGAGGCCCAAGTGCTACATGATAGAGTGAGTTCCTGTTAGTAGTCCAAGCTTCTGCCAACCTAGCAGTTTGAACGCATGTCAAAGTGCAAGTAAATATATAGGTACCACTTTGGTGGGAAGGTAAAAGTGTTCAGTGCAGTCATGCTAGCCACACGACCACTGAAGTCGTCTTCAGACAATGCTGGCTCTTCGGCTTAGTAACGGAGATGTGCACCTCCCCCACAGTCTGTTATGACTACACATTCATGTTAAGGGACTACCTTTACCTTTCTACTGCACTTTTGACCTCTGGGCCACTATTTCCACTACACATTGCTGCTTTTTTTTTTCTCAGTCAACTTGACATGCTGTCTTTCTTTTCTCTCAGTCTACTCAACATGCTGTTTTTTATTCTTCTCCCAGTCAACTTGGCACCATCTCAAGTTCAGTCTTGCAATTGCAAACTAAAAAAATTCAGTGCAACTTTTCCTCACATTCCATTTTTGACCATTACCTAGTTCCTAACCCATCAAGTAACTGGGGACTTTCTGTACTCCTTTTGCAGTCTATTTTGGTGTTACAACAACAACAATAATAATAACAATAACATTTATTTATATTTTCCCGTCTCTCCTAGTTGGATCGAGGCGGGATCACAACCTATTTTAAAACACAACAATTAAATAAAAACAGCAGAATACATAACAATTAGCAATTACAAACTGAATATCACAAAGTGAAGTTGGAATAAGGGGTAAGGATGTACTCATCCTATTCAGGAGGTGGATCTGTGCCTTACATAAAATCGGTTGGGTATGCTCGCCGGAAGAGCTCCGTCTTAACTGCCCTCCTGAAGATTTCCAGGGAGATAGTAAGGCAGATCTCTTCCGGGAGGCTGTTTCACAATCTTACAGCAGCTATCGTTAAGGCTCTTTGGGAAGTTGAAGCATATTTAGTTGTTGTTACTTCCAACAGGTCCTTCCCCATTGTTCTAAGAGTGCAGGGCAGATTGTATAGGGAGATGCGGTCCCGTAAGTAACTCAGGCCCAAGCCATGTAGGGCTCTAAAGGTGATAACCAACACCTTGTATTGCGCCAGGAAGCAGATTGGGAGCCAATGAAGATCTTTTAAGATTGGTGTTATGTGGTCAAACCTTGAAGAACCGGTGATCAATCTGGCTGCCATATTTTGCACTAATTGAAGATTCCGAACTTGGTACAAGGGTAGCCCCATGTAGAGCGCATTACAGAAATCAATACAAGAGGTTACCAGAGCATGTACCACCGCCTCTCGGTCTTTTCGGTCTAGGAAGGGATGCAGTTGGAGTATCAACCGAAGTTGGTACCAAGCACTTCTGGTTGTCGCATCTACTTGAGATGACAACTGTAGAGACGGATCCAGAAGTACTCCCAAACTGTGAACTTTGTCCTTCGGGGGAAGTGTGACCCCGACCAGGACAGGTTGGTAAATTTCTTTCCCCAGACCTGAGGTGCCTATTGCAAGTACCTCAGTTTTCTCTGGATTCAGCCTGAGTTTGTTTTCCCTCATCAAGCCCATTACCGACTCAAGGCAGGTATTCAGAGAAGAGATGCCATCCTTGGTCACTAAAGCAGTTGGAGGCATAGCGAAGCATATTGATAACACCGTGCCCCATGTCTCCAGATGATCTCTCCCAGAGGTTTCATGTAAATGTTAAACAGCATGGAGGACAGACTGGCGCCTTGAGTGACGCCAGATGTCAGCTCTCTCTTGGAAGAGCAACTGTCCCCCAGTCTCACCATCTGAAATCTGCCTGAGAGGTAGGAACGGAGCCACTGAAGCGTAGTGCCCCCAATGCCTAACTCCCTCAGGCGTTCCAGAAGGATACCATGGTCTGTGGCAGGGGTCAGCAACCTACGGCCTGTGGGCCGGATACGGCCCAGCGAAGCCTTGGGACCGGCCCCAGCCCAGTCCTGCTGCCGATTGCCGCAGATTGCCGTCCCCTCCTCCTCTTCCTCCTCCTCCATTATTATCCTTAACCCTCCTGCCTGAGGAGGGAGAGACAAGAAGAGGCGCCTGTGTCCGTGTCTCTCTCTTTGCAGCCGGAGAGGAGGGCCCACAGCTCCTTCTTCCAGGCACAGCCTGCCCTTCAGAGAAAGGAGGAGGCACCCATCTCTCTCCCGGACCCAGCCGAGGCCTGCATTGCGACTAGCCCTGAAGCCTGGCCCTGGGCCTGGCCCTGGGCCTGGCCCGGCCGCTGCCTAGTCCTGCATGTCTTTGCTGTCTTTGCTGCCTTCCACCCCGCATCCCCCGCCACCTCCTCCTCCTCCTCCCCGAAGGATGCCCCTAGAAGAAGGCGTTGTGATGGCAGTGTGTGTGTGGGGGGGTGTGAGGTTCTGTTGTGTAGGGGTGTGTAGGTACGGAGGAGGGAATGGTGGAGGGATTAGACGCGTGTAGGGTTTTTGGGTGGTGGTGGTGGTTGTGGTGTGGGGATGTGGCATGTGTGTGTGCACGTGTGTGTGTGTGTGCCTAAAAGAGACAACTGGGCTGTGGGAAGGTGGAGGATTAGGGATATAGTGTGAGGATGTGGCATGTGTGTGTGTGTGGATGCCTAAAAGAGACAATATTTATTTATTTAAAAATTTTAAAAAATATTTAATTTCTTTAATTATTATTTATTTATTTATTTATTTATTGCTTTGGCCCCCCAGTTGTCTGAGGGACAGCAACCCGGCCCCCGGCTCAAAAAGGTTGCCTACCCCTGGTCTATGGTATCGAAAGCTGCTGAGATGTCCAAGAGTACCAACAGGGTCACACTTCCCCTGTCGATGCCCAGACGGAGATCATCAACCAAGACGACCACTCCATATCCCGCCCTAAAGCCAGTTTGAAATGGGTCCAGATAATTGGTTTCATCCAAGACAGCTTGGAGTTGGAAGGCAACTGCCCTCTCAATCACTTTACCCAAGAATGGTAACAAGGATTTAATTCACATTAGCTAGAATCTTAATCTCTTTGAGTGATCATACATTTCTGTTTCACCAGCTGAAAAGCCCCTACTCCTAAAATGGACAGAATTTCAGCCTGAGAAAAGTGCACACCAGAGTCTGGAATTTTTACCCTAAGATTTCATGCCAGTTAACACTTGAGCAACTCATTATGAATTAATGAGAATTGATACAGATTACACCATTTGTGCTTGTTGCTCTGTGAATAGCTGAAAAACCACTACTTTCCCCACTAGGGTAAAATAAGTCACAGCCCTTTATCTGAGTTTCAGCATTTCCACTGTTCCACTACTGAGGTAAAGTGAAGTAAAATCCACAGAGGAATCTTTTCAAGAAACAATTGTTCTCCATTACCTGCTTTGGGCAAAGGTTTTCTACAATCCACTCCTTTTCTTCAGCAAATCTGAACTGGGTAAAGGAATCACCTAGAAATAAAACGACACATAGTTCAATAGTTTCTCCAAATCAATACATGTATATCAAAAAGGCATATCTTACATTAAAAAATCACGATTTTTTTCAGGCGTTTCAAAGATATCTAACTAAATTTGTTAGAAATTCTAAACCAAGACCAATAACAACAATAATAATAATAATAGCAACAACAAAAACAACAACAGCTGTCAAAGCTTGCTGTTGGGCTGCAATTTTAAACCCCAGATTCCTAGAGTGGGATAGTAGAAAACCAAGGCTTGGGAGGCAGCATATCCACCCCAGCATCCAGTGGAACCATGAAAATTTTTGCAGGCAATATTTAACCAAGGGTACTCTCGGAAACAGGGCCATTGAAGAGTGAAATAGAAACAGCCTGGATCTCCTGAGAGTTCCCAAGATCTGCCCTTTCACTTTCAACTTGGAGGTGATGTAAACATTTCCTTTGCAACTGAAACTACAAGGAATGAGTGGAAAGAAGTAACTCTAAAAATGGAGAGGAAAGACTATATGGAATTCCCAGGCATAAGAACCAGTCAGCAGTAATATGATTCAGGCTCACATTCTTCTCATCTGCCTTATTTATTATTATTATTATTAACCTTTATTTATGAAGCGCTGTAAATTTACACAGCGCTGTACATGCAATCCTTTTAGTTAGGCGGTTCCCTGCCCTCAGGCTTACAATCTAAAAAGACATGACACAGAAGGAGAAGGGAGTGGTGACGGGAAAGGGTAAGAGGTCCAGCAGTTCCTCTCAACCTCCGAGGCCTGGACCAAGGCAGATGGACTGAAGGGAGGGCTTGGCTTCAAAATGGAAGGTTAATCATTATCCAGGGAAAATACATACTCACAAGTAGGATAATGCATATACAGTACATAGCAATACAGGAAATGGATCGATAAACAGCCAACAACAGAACATCAGATAGTAAGCGACAATTATGCGATGCCTGGGAAGGCTTCTCTGAATAGGATGGTTTTCAACTCCGTTTTGAAGCTGGTTAATGAAGTGATGGCTCTTGCTTGTGGAGGAAGAAGGTTCCAGGAGTGAGGGGCAGCAAGTGAAAAGGGGCGAATCCGGGATGGGGCAGAGGAAATCCTGGGCTGAGACAGGAACCCTTGACAACCAGAACGGAGGGCCCTGGTGGGAAGGTGAGGAGAAAGAAGGTCTGATAAGTAAGGAGGGGCCAGTCCATGGAGGGCTTTGAATGTCGACAGCAGGAGCTTATACTGAATGCGGAAAGGGAGAGGGAGCCAGTGAAGGGATGCCAACACAGGAGAGATGTGGTCAGAGCGGTGGGTGGAAGTGATAATGCGTGCACATTCTTCTCATCTGCCTTAGAGTTGCCTCTACCAAAGCCTGTGTGTATCTGAGTGGATGCACATGCAAGACACCCCATATTTCCTAGACATGGGAGCTTTATTCTTACATAGCTAGCCACAGTATGAGAACCGTGTTTTTTTTTGGGGGGGGGGGGGTTGGAAAACATATGGGAAGCTGTATAATTTATGAGATATCCAGCAAAAGTCATAGGCTGAAAATAATTCACAGAGAAAACAAAATGTTCACTGTATTTGAAGGAAGGTTCTCAAGCAAGATTTAATTCAAAGTTTGCCTTGGTTCATCAGAAAGTATACTAATTCGACCCAGACTACTTCTGGTATGACCCACTTTGGCCGAGGCCCAAAGCAGAACCTTTCTTAAAAAATTGAGGTGTCATGTGTCTTCCCACTGACTTACATGAGGGAATGGCCAAAAAAAGAGCACATTTTTGCTTTTTCTTAGCAGAATATGATTTGCACACATAGTAATCCCTTTTGAGTGGATCATGGCTACCAAATTTCAACAAGTGCAGGGCCTCCTGCACTAGTCATCTTTACAGCTTGATTTTTTTTTAAAGGGATGTTTATTATACTTTAAGAGAGCCAGCCTGGTGTAGCAGTATGAGCACCAGACTATGACTTGAGACCAGAGTTTTATTCCCCACTCAGCCATGGAAACCCACTGGGTGACCTTGGAATGTGTAACACACTCTCAGCCCCAGAAAACCCTATAATAGGTTCGCCTTAGAGTTCCCATAAGTCAGAAATGACTTGAAGGCACACAATACCAATATAACATTTTAATTTCATTGTACAAGTTGCTTACAGATACTCTTGCCCTTTTCAGAAAGCGAATCCTACAGATTTCATTGGGTGCATGCAGTTTTGTATACACAAGAAAGTGTTACAGTTTTGAGAAAAGTGATTCACATCAATGATGAACTGTCCACATTTCACTTGTAGAACCACATTTCACTGGCTGAGAGGTGTTATCAGGATCATATAAAGCCCATATGTTTAGCAGAGGGAAGAGGTGATACAGGCAGTGGGGGCAAAGAAGACACACTAGAGACAATGATTCTCCCTAGCAGCAAGGCCAATTTGGGAGGAATTTTTGGAGAACCAAAGCCAATCAGCACTGTAAACCCTGAAACTGGCAGCTCCAACAGCTTCCCCAACAAGATCCTCTGGCTGAGGCAACAGCCTTTGACACACAGAATCCAGCCAATGTGCAACAGTCTGATCTTATCAATGCATACCATAATCAAGAACCAAATCCTCCTGAATCTCATTACAATCAAGGCTCTCATACTGCCAAGGCTTGTGACAACCAAACATCTGAGTTTGCCAAAATAGCAATAGCAAGCAGCTTCATTTATATACGGCTTCATACGGCATTAAGCACTCCCTAAGCAGTTTACAACTGTAAACCAATTGCTCTCAACAAGCTGGGTAAGCAATGAGGATATATGTAGTTATAACTTACAATTTACATTTTTATCTTAGAGTTCCTAAATTTTGTCTCGAATTCTCCCAGGTGGTCAAGACTCATCACCACAGCACAGACATTCATAATTTATTATACAATCACAGTCCCCAATCCAAGTATATAATGAAGCAATAGCACAGGTCAGCTCAGTGGTCCCCAAGCTTTTTCGAGCTGGGTGAGAGACTTTTAAATTACAGTGTGCCCACGTCATACACGAACGCCTTTTATGCGGCTTCCAGCTTATGCTGGAAGCCCTGCACCCAATGAATGGCACGTGCGCCACTGCACCGCCACATGATAAGCCCCATTATCCTAAATGGAACTCAAGTATAGACGAAACTTGCCTTATGCAGTGGGGTCCGGAACAGATCCCCACATAAGGCAAGGGACCACTGTACTACTCAACTGGCTGTTTGGTTGCTGTTCCCTTTATACCGGTCACCCTGGTGGCACCAACCAAGTAGCTGTCTGAGCAGTGACTAAGAAGCTTCTCACCAGTGCTGACCTTGTGGCAAAGGCTAGTCTGGGCAAGAAGCTTCTAAGACACTGCTCGACCAGCTCCTTGGCTGCTGCTTCGAAGATAACTGGGTGCAAAGGGAGAAGCTTCTCCTCAGTGAGGAAGGACTCTCAATCCAAAAGAGGTGAAAGGCTCTTTCAAAAAATTAACCTTGGATACTCCTGCCCTTTCTTCCCCAGAGATGTGTCTTCCCCACACAGCTACAAGACACCTCCACCACCAACAATTCTGCTACCTCTTCTCTTTTACTACCTCTTCTCTTGAGCTGTCTGATGAAAGAAAGCAGGAGCAACAGCACAACTTTAGTCTGCCAGGCAACTCCCAGCAAAACTCACGAAGCTTAAGCAGGTTCCCAAATGTGAAAGCTCCTTTTTGCCACCAATTCTCCCCTGCCACCATGCACTCCAACTCCTCACCTCAGTCAATCACTGTGTTTCAAAATGCCACAGGTGTAATGGGAGTGAGTACACATGGGCAAGTGAAGAGAGGGAGACACCACCACATACAGCTATCAACAAGGCTGTGAGGTGGTTTTAAAGGACCCTGAAAAGAAAAAGTTTATGCAAACCTCATCCCCATCACAATCCTAAAGCTCACTGGTTCCCCTTGTCTTTCTTTAGCATTAATACTTTAACTGAAGCCCTCCCTGATGCCCCCTCTTCCCTTACCAACCCCCCCTGGATCTTTCCGCTACCCCCAGGAGGACACTACCACTCACTGGCATAAGTGGTTGAACACTACTGATGGAGTAAAGACTCCTAGATTCAAATGCTGTAGGCCAAATAGTTTATACAGTATATCTTAAATGGACTATTGCATCTTATGCTTGGAGGAGCATGGTAAGAAAGAAAATAATTACATCTCCATTCATGGAGACTTAATGGTCCCCCATCTTTATGTCACCTACTTTACCAGTGAATGGCTTCCACTGATAATTATAGGGAAATTACAAGTAGTTAAGGTTTTTTTTTAAGTAATATTCTATAGTTTCTGAATAGTATCTCTGAAAGGTGATGCACTAAGATATACTATGAATGTTGCACTCATTTTATAGTTTTGTGGCCAAATGAGTGTGCCTAAAACAAGACAATCAAATCTAACTAGAAATCGGATGTAACAACCCTGAGCTGCTATGGCTAATGCACAAACATTTACAGTAAATGGGGAAATGAACTGCTTGTAGCTGTTGGAATTTGAGATTCAAATTTTTTCCAGTTTCTACAGTTTTGTGGTCTTCCCTTTTCCCCTGCAATAGTGATTTATTAACATAGAAAGTTAGATATGCAGTAAGACCCGATAAAAGGTTTGCAAGCTTGTTCAAATCTAAACTTCCTGATTTGGAGACTACAGGTTAGTATCTCTTATTCAGAATTCTGGAATCCAAAATATTCCAAAATCTAAATCTATCCATGCTGAGATAGTGATACCTTTGTTTTCTGATGGTTTAAGTGTACATAAACTTTGTTTCATGCACAAAATTATTAAAAAATACTATGTATGAAATTACTTTCAGTCTATGTATATAAGGTACATATGAAACATAAACAAAATTCATGTTCAGACTTAGGTATGACTTCCATGACATCTCATGGAAATCGGGGAGAAATCCAAAAACTTCTGGTCCCATACATTCGGATAAGGAACACTCAATCTGTACTAATGTCCTTGTTGTTTCCATGACTTTTAGTGGAACTTGGACCATGTTCTACAAATAGAAACTAAAGTAGTGAGGATAAACATTGTTTTTGAGTTAGAAGAGATGCTCTGATCTTGATGTTGCAGCTCAACGTTTTGAAAAGTAAATCTGCATTCATAGCTAAAATCAGCATGACCTGATGAAACTTAGAAAGTTCTGTCTCATGAAAAAACTCTAGATCCTAAGAGAGTGTTTACAGATAACTGCATTCTTTTAATAACCAGTCCCTTCAAAGAAAATAGCCTTGTCTAGTTAGTTAATCAAAGGGCCTAGAGGAGGAGTTATGTTCTTTTGAAAATGATTGCCCTGTTTTTTTCATCTTGGAGGGACTGCCAAATTTGCAACCCAATGTGCAACACACTAGATTCCTGGCTCTGAAATTTTGTCTCATTTTGTTAGGCCTAAAAGTTTAGGATTCCACTGTAATCATTTATTTTTTATTCTAATCTTGACTCTTGCCTTTATTTTATGATTCCCTCCTTTAAACAAATCTATATAATTTAACTAACAGTGTGGTTCCTGGCTTCTTGGGTATAAACTGACAGGTCTGATCTATTGATCAATTTGTGAACATAAAGATTTTTTGAAGTCCAACAAAATACTTTTATTACACAACAATCATTTTCTTTACTGAAAGAAAAATAATTGATAGATCTACCTGTAAGCTGTATTGGTAGTTGATTCCTTGAATGATGACATTGAAAAGAACAGAATTAATAAATGAAACCAAACCCTGTAATGATTTGTGGCTTTTAAATAAAGATGCAGTCCTCAAACCTTTGGATTCCCAGCAGCACCACTGAAAATTGTAGGAATTCTCCTAAGTGAGCAGTTTGACGACAGCAGCTCAGCTACTACAATGGAAGCAATAACATTTGCAGAAGCACATTTAATGCAAATTAGTTTAATGAGTATGTTAGTCTAACCAATTATCTTTTAAAAATTCTCTTAGCCTGAAAATAATTTCTTTTTACACCATGAATACTAATAAAGTATTGGCCAATGTCACGGATGCTTTCAAATTTAAAAACTCTCAGATCATAATCCCAATCAAAAGTAACTGGAAATGAAAACAACATCTTCAATTTTTTTTCTCCTGTTTGGTTTTTAACATCTGGCCTAATGAAGAAGCCCATGGTGCTTCGAAAGCTTGCAACAAGTATATGGTGCATTTCAGTTGACCAATAAAGGTATTACTGATGGATTTTTGTTTGTATGATTTAAATGTGTGTGAATTAAATGTAAATAGAACATTTGCAAATGTTTGTAAATGGTATATATCCCTTTACTCTTTGTAAGAAAATGTAACCAGTATTAAACATGCAAGAATAGTATAAGGGGGGGAAAGTACATGTCTGGTTTATCTATGTAATCCTGTTTGTTTGTTTGATTTATATTTCACCTTTCTCCCAGAAACTGGGAATGAAGTTCAAAATACAGTCAGCCCTTCTTATACACGGATTTTTTTATACACAGATTCAAGCATACATGGTTTGAAAATGTTAAAAAAAAGTATAAATTTAAAATATCAAACCTTGATTTTCCATTTTTATAAGGGTCACCATTTTGCTATGTCATTATATTTAATGGGACTTGAGTATCCACAGATTTTGTTATCCACGGGCGATCTTGGAACCAAACCCCAGCGTATAACAAGGGTCCACTGTAGTAGCATTGCACTTTAGATATGCAATTATCAAAGCAATACAGTATAACCTTCTATTACCTCGGAATACAAGACAGCATCCATTTAGCCCATATTATGCTCAAAAAGTTACAAGACTCAGAGTGTGTGAATAGCTAAAGGGAATCCAGTGAGTTTCATGACTGATCAGAGTTTGAACCTCAGATTCCTTGCTCTAATACCGTATATACTTGTCTATAACTTGAAAAATGTATGCCAAAAACTGACCTCTAGGTCAATTTTTATATGGATCGCTATGGCAATACTGAAAGTTTTCTCTGTCATGGCAGTGAGCAGACGGGGTCTATAATAAAGTGCCAACCATCAACCACTCTCCCTGCCACAGGAGGGAAATCTCAGACCCACTGCCACATTCCTCCTGCTCCCCTCACTTCTTGCCGCTTCTTTGAGGGCAGGTGGAGGGGAGTGACAGGGACGCAGTAGCAGGGGTAGCTCTTTGGTGCTTCTCTTCATGGAATTCAGAGAAGTGAGGGGAGCAGTGGGATGTAGTGGCAGTGGCAGCTCTGGCACTTCACCTCAAAGGAGCACCAAGAGGTGAAGGGGGCAGTGGATACAGTGGCAGTGGCTCTTTGGAGCTTACCTCATGGTGAGAGACAAGGGCAGCACCGGGGACATGGTGGCAGTGTCTTTTTTGTGCTTCTCTCATAGGAGTTCCCAGAGGTAAGGGGGAGGATGCAGCAGTAGTGGCTCTTTGGCTCTCCCTCTTATAGAGATCCAAGAGGTGAAGGGAGCAGTGGGAATGTAGCAGCCACACTGACTTATCAAAAGTCATATCAAAATCCCAATTTTGGCTACGAAACTTGCCCTCAGCTTACATATGAGATCGATTTATGGATGAATATATATAGCAACGACACAGAGCAATGGATTCAAACAACAGGAAAAGGGATTCCACCTCAACATTACGAAGAACTTCCTGACAGTAAGTGCTGTTTGACAGTGGAATATACTGCCTCAGAGGTTTTTAAACAGAAGTTAGATGGTCATCTGTGAGGAGTACTTTGATTGTGCATTTCTGCATGGCAGGGGGTTGGACTGGATGGCCCTTGGGCTCTCTTCCACCTCTATGATTCTATGATTTATGAATTCATTAACTTGGTTTCCCAGGGCCTGTACTATGGAACTAAGTATGCATACACAATGTAGACCATGATAAAGAATTCCAGCCACAGTGTATATTAGAGTGTGGCATCATATACTAGAGGTATGTTTTTTCATATAAATATAGCTAACTTCAGAATGGTCAGCAATAAAATAATCCATAATAAATATTTCTAGAGGTCAAATAATGCAGGGCAGGCTACAATACAAACAACTGGTGCGAGGAACTGAGATAACACTGATAATTGGAATGTTTATTAGTTGCTAGAGGAACAAGAGAAGGCTGAAGGAATAAATGCTTCAGGAAAGGTACAAACATGGGAATACAGACTAAAATACATCTTGTCAAGAGAGAAAGTGGTAATTGCATAGGGAACTTCATTCAACCAGTGCAAAGACAGAAACAAATGGGGGTGCAGCAAATCCTTTGAGATTACTCTGTCTGGCTTTAAGTGTTTGTAGAAGTTATTTCTGCTCTTAGTGTACTAAAGAAACACAGATTGTTAGCTATGGGTGGGAAGGGAACTTGCTCTGGCTCTGCACCCACCAGGAACTCAGACTTCTAAAGGTAAGGGCAAATCTCGTCTGAAGAAAGCTTGCGAAGAAAACCCCATGATAGGTTTGTCTTAGGGTTGAAACTGAGGGTTGAGACAGAAATGATTTGAAGGTACACCACAACAACACAAAGGAATACTCATCTATACCTTTGTCCAATCCATAAATCAAGAAAAATGTTTCCCATTAGCCACCACATCAATTTAAATGTGTAAATACACATGTACACACACAGAGAACATTTAGTATTTTTAAGCAGCATCCGAAACAGATGTCCCTTTAAATTATAAGAATAAACTTTCATGCCTGAAAGATAATTTATGTTTTCCACAAATCACTTCTAATTTTATGCTTCCTGTTGCTCTTTTTGTCAAAAGAAATGAAAGAGGGAAGCAAGAGCAAAATGGGAGCATACCCACTTCTTGTTATATATTTCATAAAGCCTCTTAGCCAAAATGAAAATCAAATGAAAGAATACAGTCTCAGTTATGCTCTAGTAAACTGCATAAATATCATGCAGGTGGCTGCCTCTGTGTTTCCCTTGCTACTTAATAGCATCAGCTTTTTACACCTTTTAGATGTGGGGATGAATATGTTTGTTATCCATACTCGATAGGGGAAAAATAAATATCTCTTGAAAAAATTCTTCCTAAACCACCTGTCATGCAGTATTCATAAAACATATCTGATAATCCAGATTGCAATTTTTTTCAATATAGCTTTTGTTGTTCTTATTGTTTCTGAATAAAAACAGTAGTCAGAAACTTCAATAGGAAGACAAATATTTCCCTAGAGGATACATTTAAAATATTAGCTACATTCTTTCTTATTTATCACCTTTCCAAATAAAATTAAAGGGAGATTATTATTTTTTTCTGTGTGCATCCACACTGCAGGAATAATCCAGGCTGGATTATATAAAGGATGCCATTTTACTATGCCATTGTATTGAATGAGACTTGAGCATCTATGGATTTTGGTATACACGGGGGGGGGGGGGGTCCTGAACCAAGGGCCCGCTGTATGTAGATACCAAGGGCCCGCTGTATGTGCTTTTCTGAAAACATATTTTTTCACAAAAAATCATTTCATCCAAAAACTTAGTAAAAAAAAAACCCACTGTGTCCAGAAATTCATGTGGCTGTTATGTTCAAAACTGCTGATTTATGTATTAAAAATAAAAATTATGGACTAAAAAAACTCCATGTGGGTATCTGGTATATTTTGACACATATCTTTTCTGCACACACAAAAAAAAAAAACACAGGGCAAGATTCTGCATCAGAAGCTGTAGCTACAATAATGGAGCTCTGTCATCAGAGCTATTTCTGCAAACGGCTCAAAGAAACTACCTCTTAAGCTCCCTGGCCTTAAGGTTTTTCAGGCACTGCAAATTGGAGCACTGGGAAATGATGGCTGCAGTACTGTCCTGATCATGAAGCCCATTGAGACAGGCAGTTGGCCAGCCTCCCTGGCCTTCTGCCACAGCTAAATGTCTCCATATGCCCCACAACCAGAAGGATTTCCCAGTGCCCAAATCTTTAGCACCTTGGAAACCCTTCGGTTGGAGTGTGCTTCAGGGGTAGGTTTTGGAATCATGTCCAATCATTAATGACTATAAAGATGAATATCAAAGCTTACAAGACTATAAATCCAATTTATAATCTTGTAAATACTAAATAGGCTGTCAGCCACAATTTTCAGGAAAACATCTACAAGTATTTCAGCACAATCTACCTTGGGATGTGGAAATACCATGTGAAAACTGTTTAAATTTTCACTTCTGTCTTTGTCTTCCTGACTGGATTTCCCAAGTGTCCACTCCAAGCTTCAGCTGCCCTTCTTATGACACTCCTCTGCTCTCATTTGAAAGCTTATGAAGTGGCAATACGTGCAGCAAAGAATTCCTTCTATGCTGCACGTATTGCGTCCGCAGAGTCGCGTCCGGCAGAGCTGTTCAGGGTTGTGAGGGAGCTAACTCAGCTCCCTCCCTCCCTGAGCCCTATTCTGGAGCCATCTAAAGCCTGCTGCGACAATTTTAATAACTTCTTTGCGGATAAAATCTCTCGGGTAAGGGCTGATCTCGACGCCAGTATTTGTGCAGATCCTATAGGAGAGGTGTCCAAAGCGTCCGTGGTCCCTGTTATACTGGATCACTTTGAGTTTGTTAGTACCGATGAAGTGGACAAGATCCTCCAAAGTGTTAGGAGGACGACTTGCTCTCTTGATCCCTGTCCCTCATGGCTGACAGTTCAGGGGGGGGATGTGGTGCGACTAATGTTACATCACATAATCAACACATCTCTAAGTGAGGGTCAGTTTCCATCTAAATTAAAATTAGCAGTGGTCAAACCCCTGCTAAAGAAGCCCTCCTTAGACCCCCTGCTTCATAATAACTATAGGCCCATCTCGTTGCTACCTTTCTTGGGGAAGGTGATCGAGAGAGCAGTCGCCTTCCAGCTTCAGTCGATCTTGGACGACACCGATTTTCTGGACCCATTTCAAACCGGCTTCCGGGCGGGCTATGGAGTTGAGACTGCCATGGTCGCCTTAGTTGATGATCTCCGTCTGGGCATGGACAGGGGGAGCGTGTCCCTGTTAGTGCTCTTGGACATCTCAGCGGCCTTCGATACCATCGACCATGGTATCCTTCTGGGACGCCTGAGGGAGTTGGGAATTGGGGGCACTGCTTTACAGTGGTTCCGTTCCTACCTCTCGGGCAGGTCCCAGATGGTGGAGCTGGGGGACTGTCGCTCCGATAGGAGGGCCCTGACCTCTGGTGTCCCTCAGGGAGCGATTTTGTCCCCTATGCTATTCAACATTTACATGAAGCCGCTGGGAGAGATCATCCGGAGACATGGGGCGCGGTGTTATCAGTACGCTGATGACACCCCAGATAATTTTCTCTATGTCTCCGACTGATGCAGTAACTAAGGATGGCATCTCTCCTCTAGATGCCTGCTTGGCGTCGGTAATGGGCTGGATGAGGGAGTACAAACTCAGTGTGAATCCAGGGAAAACGGAAGTACTGATGATTGGTTCCTCGGTTTCGGGTGGTGAGATTTGTCACCCGGTCCTGAACGGGGTCACGCTCCCCCTGAAGGACTCGGTGCGCAGCTTGGGAGTGCTCCTTGATTCGTCGCTCCAGTTGACTTCTCAGGTGGATGCGACGGTCAGGAGTGCTTGTTATCAGCTTCGGCTGATACGCCAGCTGCGTCCCTACCTGGACCATAAGGACCTTGAATCTGTTGTACATGCTTTGGTAACCTCTCGATTGGATTTCTGCAACGCGCTCTACATGGGGCAACCCTTGTACCAAACCCGGAAGCTGCAATTGGTGCAGAATATGGCAGCTAGACTGGTCGCTGGTAGCTCCAGGTCGGACCATATAACACCTATTTTAAAAGTCCTTCACTGGCTGCCTATCCGCTTCCGAGCTCAATACAAGGTGTTGGTTTTGACTTATAAAGCCCTAAATGGCTTGGGCCCAGGGTACTTGGAGGACCGCCTCTCCCCATATAATCCGCCTCGCACACTCAGAACTTCCGGGACTAAATTGTTGGAGGTCCCTAGGTCTAACCTTACACGGACCTCACAGAGGGCTTTTACTATTGCTGCCCCATCACTTTGGAATAAGCTCCCTGCAGAGCTTCGCTCCGCCGCCTCATTAGATGTCTTTAAAAAACAGCTGAAAACATATCTATTCCGGCTGGCCTTCCCACCTTAGATTGTTTGTTTATTTTCCTGCCCCTTCTTCCTTTTTTCCCTTTTCGACTCCGGACCGATGTAAACTTTTTTTTCTCTTTCTTTTGCCCTTGACATGTGTATTTTATTGTTTTCCTGTTCCTGTTTTTGTAGTAATGTTTTTAACTGTTATACTGAATTTTAATCCTGTATTGAAATGTTTTTATAAATTTTGTAAGCCGCCCTGATCATATCCATGGAAGGGCGGGGTAGAAATAAAATTTATTATTTATTATTATTTATTATTCTTCCTTTTCCCTTGTGCTGCCATTGTGTTTTCTATTCCCCTCTTAGCGACCAATATCCTCATCATCCATTCCCTTCCCCAATGCCCCCCATCTATCCTCCTGCTCCATCCTGCTCTTCTCTTCCTCCTTCCTAGCAAGATAAAATAAAGGAAAATGAAACAAAAGTACTGGTGATGACCCAGAAAGCCCTACACTGCTTGGATCCAGGCTATCTGAAGGATTATGGGCAAAATAACGCTGTTTGGGGGTACAGTGGACCTTTGTTATACACTAGGTTTTGGTTCCAAGATCCCCTGTGGATGCCAAAATCCGTGGATGCTCAGGTCCCATTAAATATAATGACATAGTAAAATGGTGTCTCTTATAACAAATGGAAAATCAAGGTTTGATATTTGAAATTTATACTTTTTTGAACATTTTCAAACCGTGGATGATTGAATCTGTGTATAAAAAAATCAGTGTATAAGAAGGGCCAACTGTATGCTGTTTAAATGACACTGTGCTAAAGCTGCGCTCCAGTCCTAAGGACTGGACCGTGGCTTTGGCATGGCTTCCAGCTTCTTAGGACGTGTACATCATTTAAACAGCATACCTCCAAAGAGACCCGAAGCAGCTTTATTTTGGCCTGTCTGTTCAGGCCCTTTATCACCCTTTATGTGCTCATTAGTGCTCTAAGATCATCTGATAAGTCTCTTCTCTTTCCCACCACCTTCTCAGGCTCGTTTGGTGGAAACAAGAGAGAGGGCCTTCTCAGTGGCTTCTCCTTAGGGAGTCTCCTTCCTTTTGTTGGCACCTGAAAAACATTTTTTGTGCCACCAGGCTTTTAGAAATTGAAGGAGGTGGGATGCACAGATATACTGTATATTTTTAATGAATTTTAATGTGTAATGTTTTAACTTTACAAATTGTTTAACTGGTTTTTAATTAACTTTTCTATTCATACTTTTATCAAAGTTTCTGTATAGTTTTTAAATTCTGTGTCATTTTTTTAAAAGTTGTTAATTGCCTTGAGTCACATTATTGGGAGAAAGACAGGATATAAATAAGTTGTTGTTGTTGTTGCCACAAACAGATATAGTGCACTACAGAGCCAGCCTGTTCCAGGTTCTGGGCCTTCACTGAATTCAAGCATGGCAGGCTTAGAAAATCACCTGTTGTGGGTGCCAAAATTAAAACAAATGCTAAATCTTGCTTTTAAGTGGACTACATTGCTTAAATCTTATCAGCTAATATTTTAAACAGTTCACTAATGTTTCAGAATATGAAGAAATCATTTTGTGAATCTACTTCCTGACAGTACTTTAACCAAAGAGAAGAACAGGATGTTATAAAAAGCTTTTGCGAAGGGAAATGCCATCTTGTTTGTTTTTCTTAATATTTGTGCCACAATAAAATTATTTTGTATCTTCACAATGCTGAGTATTTGATATATATAACAATGTATGACAACAATGATGTGCACCATTTCGGTTCCAGATTTTAACACAACAAAATGTGAAAAAGTCGTGTGTGTGTGTGTGTGTGTGTGTGTGTGTGTGTGACTACCTCTGCAAAGCTCTGTGATGTCAATGATCCTGCAGAAATGCACCTGGACCACTGGTATAATGACTAGTATTTTTATACTTAGTTTGATAACAAAAAAAAGATTAACATTGTATAGAAAGTGAAATAGACACTGGTAGGCGCTCAATAAACAAACATGAGTTATTTCCCCAGTTCCCACAGTATACATTCAACAGAGGAAGAAAACACACAAAAAAAAGAGCTAAATTACAAGTGCATGTTATTTTTTAAAAAGTGGGTCCTGAAATCTCATGAATCCTCTTTAAACATGTCTCTCTGGAGCAAACGGTACAAGAAGAATACACTATAACAAAACACCACTCAATAACTCAAAGAAGATGATCAAAAAAGCATGACTGAAAAAACTCACAAGGGAACTAATAAGAGTAAGCTCATGACAAGCTAAGCTTTATATGCACTGTCTGCCAGTGCATAATCTTCATTCTCAGAGAAAAATCCCTCAGTGTTTACACTAAACTGTCCTTATTACTGTTTAATTTTCAAGACACAAATGTGACTTCACAGGGGAATTAAAATTAATGTGTGACCTATCAGCCTGGTCTCTCTCAACTAATTTCCATCACATCTACAGTCTTTTTTTTTTTTTAACTGATGGCATCTGCAATGCTCACAGGCCTATATATAAATCCTTTATGAATAATGAATAGAGGTGTAGGCCTAAAATATCTTAATATTTTGATGCTGAGCATCTGATGTTTCACATTTCTGCTCTGTTGTGCTGCATATACAAGGCAGGTCACTATATCAAGATATATTACACTACACCATATGGCAAATCCCACCTTTAGTGCATTATCAAACAGGGAAAATACCACAAGGAATAAAAAGGTACTTAAAATCCATTTAAACTTAATTTAACAGAACAAAATGATAAATAGAACAAACAGCAAAGCAGGAAATCTCAGACCTTTTGATGTCTCATTAGACAACTATACACGGGTTTGGAACTTTACAATAGATTTTTGTATTTCTAAGTGACACACATTCACAAGAATTATTCTTTTTTATACTGAGGATGAACCTTATATGCCCTATGTACTTACATAATCCTTGCATATGATGTAATCTTGGAGTTCATTCTAAAACAGACATAGAATCCCCACCAAAATATTGTCTTGTCAGGACCTAAGTATAAAAAGTTCTATTACAGTACCAGTGGCAGACCAAAATGAGGATGAGGTGTGTGCTCCATCCTGGTCACAAAATACAAGGAGATGCAGTGGTGGCTCCTCATTATCACCTCCCTCACTGAGGTGCCAGAAAAGAGAAGAAGGACTCAGCTGTAAGGAATGCTACCTGCTTCGAGGCAACCTGATCTCCTCCTCTCCTTCCCCTTCCCCTTGAAAATTCCTTGAATAAGGAAGAAATGAAAAGAGGAAGTAAAAGTCAGGGAGCCCCTTCCTTTTGAAAATGAATCTGTGTATTCTCAAAGAAGTAGTCCTACAGGTCTGTGTTGCAGCAGAAGGAATAATGGAGGGGGGAGAAAAAAGAGATCTAGTACCCCCGTTACGATTAATTTATATTATAGCATGAGCATTTCTGGAGTGAAATCTACTTCCTCAGATGAAATGACTGACTAAATGGATTGATATCTACAGAAACTCATGCTAAAATATAAGTTAGTTTTAAAATGGCTGCAGATTCTTTCCTTTTCATTCATCCTCAAATGGGAGTTGTAATGTTTCTTATTTTGCATCTTTTCCTCACTGCAGAATGGTTATTACAGTGGAGATTTCAAAAGTCTGGGAGACAGCACAAATCCCATCTGGTCTTGGAAGCTACTATGAAGTAGGAAATACTGTAGAACAAAACCAAACATTTTTGGAGAATTTGGCCTATGACTAAGAAAAGAATCAGGAGAGGAACTGATTGAATTTTATGAGGTCAATAGTCTGTTCACAGCAAACATATTCTTCAGACAACCAAAGAAACAACTGTATCCATGGATCTTGCTCAATGTCCAATACAGAAATCAAATAGACTGCATAACTGGAAGCAGAAGATAGAAAAGCTCCATTCTCTCTGCCAAAAACGAGACCAGGAGCAGTTGTGGAACTGACCATGAACTGCTAAGAACAAAAATTAGAGTAAAGCTAAAGAAAAGCACTAAACCAATCTTAATGACAAAATGCAACCTGAAGAACATCCCTGCAGAATTTTAAAATAATGTAAAAAACAGATTTGCAGTATTAAACCCAATTGACCAGGAGCCAGACGAACTCTGAACCAAAATTGGTGACATAGTAAAAAAAAAAAAAAGAATGCAAAAAGATATGGTCTGCAGCAAAAAAGAAAGAGAAGCCTCGGTGAATGATAGCTGAAATGCTTCAAACAATTAAGGGTAGAAAAAAAAAAGGAAAGGGTGACAGAAAGAGGATCTAAACCCTGAATGCAACTGTTTAGCAACTTGTGTGCAGGGATAAAGACAACTACTACAACAGTCAATATAGAGAAATAAAAGATCATAAAAATGTATTACAAGAGGTCTCTTCTGTGAGATTTGAGATATCAAGGGAAATTTAAACCAAGAGTGGGAATGGTATATGACCAGCAGGAGAACACACTACATCAGTGATGGCGAACCTATGGCACGCGTGCCAGAGGTGACACTCAGAGCCCTCTCTGTGGGCACACATGCTGTCGCCCTAGAGTTTACCAGAGTTTCTTACTAGAAAGTCAGAGGGACGTGGCACTTTGCAATAAATAACTGGGGTCTGGGTTGCAGTTTGGGCACTCGGTCTGGAAAAGGTTCTCTATCACTGCACTACATGATCAAGAAGAAATAAAACAAAGATGATGGAAACAATCCACCAAAAAATCTATATATGTGTGTGTCGCAGGGCCCATGGCTGCTCCGAGTGGGGTGGAGTTAACAGGTAGCTCCAGAGCGGCGGAAAGATTCAAAGACGCCTGAATCAATGCTTAACACCTTTATTCCAACACCAATTCTTTCACTTTCGGTTCCCCACGTGGTGGACTAGTTACTTCACCGCCCAACCACTTTATCAGTCCCAAACATTGAAGACTTTGAGACTTGCCTCTCTTCTTCAGGTTCTGGCTCATCTTGTACCTGTGGTCCTGGGTGACACCCCACTGGCCAATACCGCCCTTGAATGTCCCAACACAAACGGGGCCCGGGCATAATTACCAGGCGTGCTTGGTAAGGGCTCTCGTCAGCTTCTAGGGTAGAGGGATGGGTGCGGTCTGCAAAGAATCCCTCATGCGCTGTCACTTTCCCACTTCCTCTCAGAGTTTTCAGGAGTCGTTGTGAGACCTCTGCAGCCCATGTGTCCTGAACCCCCCGTATAATCTCCTCCTCATACCCCGTTGCCTCTTCACACTCCGGCGTTCTTCTCTGCCCCTCTTCCCCTCACCCCGCCCCCATCCCAGCTGGGCCTCCTGTCTCATTGGCTTCCCCTTCCCTTGGGGTTTCTCCCAGGTCTTCTTGTCCACCTTTTTCCCATGCGGGACCCCAACCCAACTCTTCCCTATCATTCACCCTCTCACAGTGTGATGAAAGGATGATCGACTCATTCAAGGAAGAAGATGAACTCACTATCTCAGAAAGTGAAGAAGCTGCTGCATTCAAGGCACTTGGGAGAAATAAAGTGTCAGGAACAGATGGCATACCAATACAACTGTTTCAAGCTAAAGGGAGAGAATCCACCCAAATTCTAACTAAAATCTGCCAACAAATATGGAAAACAAAGCAACAGCTCACAGACCAGAAATGTTCAATATACATTCCAGTACTCAAGAAAGGGGAAACCAGGGATTGCAGTGACAACCAGGACAATGCATGAATCTCTCCTATAAGCAAAGTGATACTAAAGAAGGAGGAGGAGGAGGAAGAGGACTTTAAACACAAGTACCAGACTTTCCTGATTAGTCTTTTTTGTCAGAAAGGCAAAGAAGAAAGTGCAAAGGCAGGTTAGTTTATTTATTTATTTTTACCACCATGATTGTATTAGTAAAGGTCAATAAAAAAGAATTCTCACTGTATGTGTTTCTTTTCATTATTATTATTAATTTCATTTTAAGATTGTCACTGAAAATAATTTTGCTGTAGAGAGGAGGGTTGTCTTAAAAAATGATCCACACTGATTGTCAAATATAGATAAACCAGTGGATAGCTCAGATTATTCAAATTTAACATTCCACATTTCCTGAAAATGTTTTCTCTTTCAAACTTTGTAACTGATTATTGTATTTGTACTGAACAATTGAACACAAAAAGCTTGTCACTATTTGAAGGGATGTCATATTGAAGAGGGAGCAAGCTTGTTTTCTGCTGCTCCAGAGAACAGGACCCGGAACAATGGATGCAAGCTACAGGAAAAGAGATTCCACCTGAACATTAGGAGGAACTTCCTGACAGTTAGGGCTGTTCGACAATGGAATGCACTCCCTCGGAGGGTGATAGAGTCTCCTTCCTTGGAGGTCTTTAAACAGAGGCTGGATGGCCATCTGTCAGGGATGCTTTGATTTGGATTTCCTGCATGGCAGGGGGTTGGACTGGATGGCCCTAGTGGTCTCTTCCAACTCTATGATTCTATGACTTCTGACAATATCACTGGAAAGCAAGAATCTAATGACAGATGGACAGAAAACTTCTCTCTCTTTCAAAGGAAAGCAATTTGCAAATTGGCTACCATGTTCCTTAGGGAATACTGTTTAGCACAGTGCACTGTATCAACAAAATCTAATCTGTTTGAAAGTCATTGCTCTGATGGTGTAAGTGTTGTTTTCCTTCAAGTCGTTTCTGACTTACGGCAACCCTAAAGCAAACCTATCATGGAGTTTTCTTGGCAAGATTTGTTCAGAAGAGGTTTGCCATTGCCTTCCCCTGAGGCTGAAAGCTTGTGACTTGGTCACCCAGTAGGTTTCATGGCTCAAGTTTGTTTTTCACATAATTCCTTTCTGTACCTTAATTTAACATATTGTAGGTAATGTTGTAAAACTATTTTCTGAAGACACAGTAAATCCTTCTGGGGTGTTTTAAGTATTTTTGGGAAGGTAACGGTCTCACCTTTAAGTGTGAGGTATCTGAAGGGGTTTGTTTGTTTATTTATTTATTTATCTCTCCCTCTCCTTCTCTTCTCTTTTCTTGTCTTGTCTTCTTTTTCTTCCCTTTTCTGATTTCATACTTTTAAAAAGGGCTTCTCATTTCAGGCAAAGGCTTGACTGCCCACAGAACTCTGGCTATGTTCTTGAAACAGAATGCTACTCAAGAAATGCAAATAGGCTGCTGTACTGAGCCAAATAACTGCATATTTAGAGATGCAACACACACACACACACACACACAAACACCCAACATCTTAAAATTTCACAGGCTTCCCAATAATCACAAACTCCCCGCCTTTCACCCCCAGCAACTTCATCAGTGAAAAATGGCCCCAACGAAACAGAAACATTTATCCCAGCTTCCAGTCAGACTAATGAAGTCAGATGAATGTACTGTACTATTTCATTTACAAACAGCCCTAATTAATTCTCAGTCCAAAATGATATGGATTTTCTATACCATTCATCATTGGCAAGAAGTAAACTCTATGGCATTTAGGATACCTTATGAAAGAATAAGCCTGCTATTTTGGATAGTACTGAATAGACCAGGGGTAGGCAACCTGCGGCCCGCGGGCCGGATGCGGCCCGGCGAGGCCTTGGGACCGGCCCCAGCCCGGTCCTGCCGCCGATTGCCGCCGGGACCTTTGGGGGGCAATTGTCTATAGAAGCCTCAGAAACATGCATTTATATTAACATTTTTTTAAAAAAATCAGCAATTTTTTTTGCGTGTCCTCCATTTTTTTTAAAAAAAGTGTCTTCCATTTGAAAATTTTGTCCTACATTTGTCCTGGTTTATTTATATATTTAATTTTTAAAACAAATTATTTAATTATTTATTTTTTGGCTTTGGCCCCCCAGTTTTCTGAGGGACAGCAACCCGGCCCCCGGCTCAAAAAGGTTGCCTACCCCTGGAATAGACCTTTCAGAATGTTTCATGATGCAGTTAATTTAATGCCAGGTGTGCCTTTGGGTCATTAAGAAAGCAATCCTAAACCCTCATGCTGCCTGCTGTTGAAGTAGCAAAGAAAGGGCAGTGAAAGGGGGGTATTCTTTAGACAGTGGATCTGCTACATCCAAAGCAGTTTTGTTCCCACAAAAGGTCTGATTCAGGCTCCTAAATTATACCACCCCGATGTTGGCATAACTTCTCCCACCTTTTAACAGGAGGGAGTAAACTGAAACAATATATTTCACAGTGACTAGCCCAGCAAAACCACCTCCCCACAGCTTGACACTGCAGGGATCACAAAAGATTGTTCTGCCCCTTTCGAACATTGCCCCTCTTGCTATTTCCAGTTCAATCAGTATCAAATGCAAAGGCTCTCTCTGTACCGCTACTGCATATGGTTCAACCATGCAAAAAGAAGATAGGTTTGGGAACTGTGATCCTTTGCTCGCTTCTTCTTCTTTTACCGTTTATGAGCAGCTTGATGGGGTTCGATAACCTAATCTTCCTTAATATCAAAGGATTGGACTGGTGCCAGCATTTGAACAATTGCTGCCTCAGAAACCAGTCTATCAGAAAACTTGTTTATGCTTTGCAGAAGAAGAAGTGGTCCCCACCAAAGATCATTTTAGG
>NC_056522.1:323823547-323888831 GCF_019175285.1 Sceloporus undulatus | reverse complement strand
GCAATTTATTATTATTATTATTATTATTATTATTATTATTATTATTATTATTATTATTATTATTAACCTTTATTTATAAAGCGCTGTAAATTTACACAGCGCTGTACATACAACATTTTTAATTGGACGGTTCCCTGCCCTCAGGCTTACAATCTAAAAAGACACGACAAAAAAGGAGAAGGGAAAGGTAGTGGGGAAGGGGCCTCTCTAGTAGGATAATACATATAAAATACATAGCAATACAGGAAATGATTCAATAAAACAGACAACAAAAGAACAACAAAAAGCAAGTGACAATTATGCAATGCCTGGGAACGCTTCTCTGAACAGGATGGTCTTCAGCTCTGTTTTGAAGCTGGTTAAAGAAGAGATGGCTCTTGTTTGCGGGGGAAGAAGGTTCCAGGAGTGAGGGGCAGCGAGTGAAAAGGGGCGAATCCGAGATGGGGCAGAGGAAATCCTGACGATCTTGAAGGGTAGGTGCAGAGGTGCAAGAAACAGTTGAACTTAAGGAAGCAGTGCACAAAGATCTATTTTCTGCTGCCTTGTGGCAGAACTCAAAACATACTCCCAAAGAAGCACCTTCAACACACCTGCCTATTTCAATGGGCCTGAGATGGAAAGGGCTGATAATGCTTGCTGACACTGTTTCCCTTGCCCAAACAAAGGAGGCACTTAGAGTGCCCATTCTTTCTATTAATTTTACCTATACATATGGCATGCCTCTTAAAAGAACTAGAATAAGAGAATAAACAAGTAACCTTGTTTTCTGCTGCTCCAGACACTAGGGCACAGAGCAATAGATTCAAATTACAGGAAAAGAAATTCCACCTAAACATTAGGAAGAACGTACTGACAGTAAGAGCTCTTTGGGAGTGGAATACTCTACCTCAGAATATAGTGAAGTTTACTTCTTTGGATGTTTTTCAACAGATAGGCCATCTGTCAGAAGTGATTTTAATTGTGTATTCCTGCATGGCAGGGGTTAGACTGGATGGTCTTTGTGATCTCTTCCAACTCTATGATTCTAAGCCATTACCAAGTGCAGTCAGCCAAAAAGCCAAAAACAAAGCATGAGACAAAGAATCATCAAATAAATCTGAGGTCAACCAAAAAGACCAAACTACTAGTCACAAAGCCAAAATTCACAAGAAAGAAAAAATAAGTGAGTCAAATCCAGTAAGTCAGTCCAAAAATGTCAGTAACAAAAACAAGAAAATGCTCTGAAGAGTATCTACAATGACATTGCTTCTGAGGCCAACAAAAAGGAACGAGGGTTTAGGCGTGAAGCATGGTGGTTAGGTGTGGGTAGGACCACCATCAAAATATTTTCATACCAGCCTTAGAAACTTTTGAATGATAACTCATTTGCGTGAGTCACAGAGACCACAAAGAAGAATAAAATTTGTATCCGTATCAAAGACTGACATAGAATAGCAGAATTCATAACTGCTGTATGGAATTCACTGTTTTAAGAGATGGTGATGGACTGAGAATAGACCAATCAATGTGTATTTACTGCAACTAACTAAAACTTCTAAAAGTGGTATGCTCCTGAATACTTGTTGCTGAATGGTAAGAAATATGAAGCTTACTATTTCCTTTACATCCAACTTAGAGACTTTCAGGAAACATCTAGAAATAGGAAAAAAAGTTTGGTTAAAATATCCTGTGTCAATAATGGCTCTGATAACCAAGTTGTGCATTTACATAAAATTAGTAGGAATTAGGACACTAAATAATGTACAACTGCTCTTACGTAGAGGAGAAGTGAAGGAAAAAACTGGGTCTTGATACAACTCTGTTAGTTATTTCATGAACATGAGTCAACAGTGTGATGCCAATGTAATTTTAGGTTGCATCAATAAAAGTATAGTGTCTAGATGAAGGGAAGTAATAGTGCCACTCTATTCTGCTTTGGTCAAGCCCCACCTGGAATATTGTGTCCAGTTCTGGGCACCACAATTTAAAAAGAACATTGAGAAACTGGAGCGTATCTAAAGGAGGGCGACTAAAATGGTGAAGGGCCTGGAAACCATGCCCTATGAGGAACGACTGAGGGAGCTGGGGATGTTTAGCCTGGAGAAGAGAAGGTCAAGCAGTTATATAATAGCCCTAATATCTGAAGGGATGTCATATTGAAGAGGGAGCCAGCTTATTTTCTGCTGCTCCAGAGAACAGGAACAATGGATGCAAACTGCAGGAAAAGAGATTCCACCTCAACATTAGGAGGAACTTCCTGACAGTAAGTGCTGTCCGACAGTGGAACAAACTCCCTCGGAGTGTAGTGGAGTCTCCTTCCTTGGAGGTCTTTAAACAGAGGCTGGATGGCCATCTGTCGGGCATGCTTTGATTTAGATTTCCTGCATGGCAGGGGGTTGGACTGGATGGCCCTTGTGGTCTCTTCCAACTTTACAATTCTATGATTTTATGATTTCTATGATTTTCATTTTATTAATTGTATTATTTAGCTTATTTTAGAATAAACATTCATGAATTACAACCTACTTCTTCAGATGCAGAGTGCCAATAAGTGGATGAAATATTTATGTACATGTGTGTGAGATGTATGTGTGAGCGAGAATACAAAATTTTATGATTCTATTTTATATATATTTTATTAGGTTATAATCCTGCCTCAATCCTCAGGGAGAGGTGGGAAATATAAATTATTTGTTTCTTTGTTTATTACATTTTGGCCTCTGAATACTGATAAGCTGATAATTGTCTCTTAAGTGTTAAAGCAATACACAGTGCTTTCAGGAAAGTTGGTTTTATTGAAGGCAGCGAAGTGAAGAGGATTTTGCTCATAAACACAACTGTAATGAGCCCCTTTTGTGGTTTATACCATGTCACTACCATCTTTTTCTGTATCTCATTACAACCATTGTTGCACGTTTTATGATACAGTTTGAGGACTTTTTTCTGATAGTAATTTTTGGATCTACCTCCAACTGAGTATTATCTGTAGTTGACTCTGCCTTCCCACTGAGTTTACACAAAGACTTTTCTCTACCACACATTCACCTGCTTCTACACTTAGATGTACTTGCCCCCCACCTATGTCCTTTTAACAATTCTTAAAGACCACCACTCAGATCTGTACTTGTCACACCTTTATTATGGCAGTGCATTTTGAATTTCTATTACATTTCACATGCCATTCCATGTGGGCATACGTTTTGTGCACTCTTACACTCCATGGATCTGAAAAATGAACTATAGTCCATCAAAACTTATACATAAATAATGTTTGAGTCTTAAGATACCATAATATTCTTTTTTCCCTCTCTCTTTTTCTACTGAGATGATAAGGCTATCTTTTCATAAACGCTCTTTATCGTTACCATGAACAAACATATGAAAGGTAAAAAAAAATCAAGAAATTAATGACTGTCCAAACTTATTCTCATTCCATTTATGTGTGGTTTTCTAAAGCCAAAACTGTCAGCAATATTCTTCTTACCTACATCAGCATCCTCGTGAGTCACAGCAAAAGCTAAATCCAGTGCAAATCTAGGCCTGATGAATGACTCAGACCCTTGCACAACCAAAGAATAAAGGAGGAGAACACAGCTTGGAGATTAGACACTGCTGATAATACAAATCTCAGAATGACATCCGAAATTTGTAACTACAAAAGGAGCATGAAAACCATAAATTGGTAATTCCATTCTGCCCAGCAAACAGAGCTAAGGATTCTCACATTTTTAGAGGCATGTTAAAACTGTGGAATACAGAATAATAAACAGTCGATTTCATGTGTTGGCCATATAGGAAAGTACAAAATCCACAAAACAGTTAAAGCTTTATTGGGACAACCAAAATACATGTTGCAGACTTTCAAAGATCCACTGGTGTCTTCATCAGGCAAAGGTATTAAAATCAAGCAGGAGAAAGAAAAATATGATGATATTAGTCACAGGCCTAAATTTTGTCAAGATGTTGTTCTCAGTTAAGATGGTATGGAGGGATATCCATGCAGGCAGGCCACTCCTCCTTCTGGCCTTGTGGGCTCTGAGAGACAAAGAGTTGTAAAGTCCAAGAAATAAAATTTGTATTCTATTAGCATCATGTACTAGATTAGGAATTTAGTTCGCTGACACAATACTTCTACTTTGCCAAAGTAGAAGAGGTTTTCAGTTCCTTTTCCATGAACAAACATCGTGATTCAGTCACTACCTGGGAGTTATCCTACCTGTGGATATCTACAGTGAGACGTCAAACAAACAGATGGGTTATGCTCCACTGCTCAGTGTAACAGAAAATTTTGTTATCAGATAAATAAAAGACAACCGTCTTT
Source organism: Sceloporus undulatus (assembly GCF_019175285.1). Lineage (NCBI taxonomy): Eukaryota > Metazoa > Chordata > Lepidosauria > Squamata > Phrynosomatidae > Sceloporus > Sceloporus undulatus. The sequence continues at coordinate 323,884,531 of NC_056522.1, read as the reverse complement.
TTGGAGCCCCCTACTCCCTCTTGTAGTCTCCCAACTGAGAACCTCTAAAGCACCAGAACCTCAAAGAAAAACTTTTTAATGCAAAAACTGCAAAAATGATAGAAAACTCCAACAGAGAGAACTACTCATGTCACCTGAAAGACTTACTGAATGCAGTATGAAGAGAAGAAACTGACAAACAGGAGTATACACCCATTCCATTTAGCTTTGAGTCGTTGAAGTGCATTTTTGCTATTTGCACCTCTGGTTTCCTTCTTACTCTCTTGTGCATAAATTAATATTTCTTGGTCCAGATAAGTGACTTGGTAAAGCACCACAAAAAACTTAAGAATGGCAATCCACAGGTAAGGAACACAGTTGGGAGTTCCCTAGGTTACCAGCAAACTCACTCAAACAACTGGGATGTGCAAAAGCTTCCCATCCCACTTTTGATTAAATAGTATCAAAAAGAAGGCATCTTCCAGGGAAAAAATGTTCCTGCCAATGGATCAATGAATTTAAAGCAGTATACATAAAGTACTTGTGTCTCCCACTGATGTGCCTGGTAGGTGAGGAGAAAACTATGCACTAGTCCAGCTATTTGTAGAGGCAAAGCTGCTAGAGCAGTTCTTTGATTCTTCCAACACTTGGATTGAAATATAGATTAAATACAACACTTAAATGAGCTTGACGAAATAAATTCAGTACAGTACTGTGAATTCAAAAAAAGAAAGGAAGAGATTTGGAGAAGGGTGAGGAAAACTGTGAGAGACCTGTTTTCAGCTAAGTCACTGACAGGTTTACCAGATACTACCCAAATAATCTCACCTGAATAATCACAGAAGTTCATAACTGAAGATATCTAGCAGAATCCAACTCTGCATCTGCCTTATAAGTAGTGGTTGGTATTTTTAATAAAAAATATGATTCATACTAGATCGTCCCAAATCTATACTCCACTGTTATCTACATTATGAAAAGGAACTACTTTTTAAAAAGAACCTAAGCAAAATAAGGAGTCTAAATACCCTAAGGCGCCAGATCCTGTTTGATCTTGAAAGCTAGACAGGGTCAGCCCCAGTCAGTACTTGGATGAAAGGCTGCCAGTGAATAATGTAGACAATGGACAGAAGCACATGGCCCAGGAGTGGACTCTGGCCACTCCAGCCATGATCAAGCCAGGATTGCACTGACTGCATAGCCTCCTCCTGAAGTGGGCTGCCACCGGCAAGAGCAGATTATATCCACTTCTTAAAGGTTCAGCTTTTCTCCCTTTAGCATGGCCTTGGATGCCACACCCCAAAGCGGCAGGAAGCTGCCTTATTTGGCCCATGCGTTTCAGGCCAATATTTCAGGGGAATAGAATCAGAGAATCATAGATCTGGATGAGACCTTAAAAGCCATCAAGAAAACCTCCTGCCATGCACAAAGACTCATCCAACCACCCCGAAAAGATGTCAGTCCAGCCTCACTTTAAATACCCCCAAGGAAGGAGACTTCACATCTCTCTGAGGGAAAGTGTTCCACTGTCAAACAGCTCTTACCTTCAAGAAATTCTTCCTAATGTTTAGGTGGAATCTCTTTTTCTGTAGATCACTATCCCATGTTCTCTGGAGCAGCAGAAAACAAGCTTGCTCCAACTTCAGTAACTGAAAAGAGAACTGAAATGCATGTAGAAAAGCAGAAAAAAATGGGGAGACAGGCCCCACTTCAGTGTTAAAAAAAAATCCAACATGTTTCAGCCACAATGAGCTAGACCTTCTTCAGCGACCTTCAAAAGAAATCAATAGAGTTTAATCTCTAAGGTCCTGTATTTTAGAGAGTGTTTAAAACTCTACTGATTTCTTTTGAAGGCCATTGAAGAAGGCTCTTCTCATTGGGGCCAAAATACGTTGGGCTTTTTTAACAGAACAGTGCCACTCTATTCTGCTTTGTTAAGGCCTCACCTGGAATACTGTATCCAGTTCTGGGCACCACGATTCAAAAAGGATGTTGACAAGCTGGAGCGTGTCCAGAGGAGGGCAACCAAAATAGTGAAGAGTCTGGAAACCATACCCTATGAGGAGAGACTTAGGGAGCTAGGGATGTTTAGCTTGGAGAAGAGAATATTAGGTGATATGATAGCGCTACTCGTAAGTCATAATTCCCTTATATCACAGAATGTAATAACAATAGTTGTGCCATAAGCAACTAGCAAAATTAAAATTATACCTTTAAATTATAGTACAGTCAGCCCTCCTTATACATGGATTTTTTATCCACAGATTCAAGCATCCACGGCTTGAAAATATTCAAAAAAAAAAGTATGAATTCCTGATAGCAAACCTTGATTTTCCATTTTATATAAGGGACACAATTTTGCTCTGCCATTGTATTTAATGTGACTTGAGCATTCATGGATTTTGTTATTCACAGAGGATTCTGGAACCAAACCCCAGCAGATAACAAGATCTCACTGTATCATATGCACAGCCTAAATGTATTTACATGTACATAACTTCATGTGGTTAAAGCAAAAATTTGGTAATATGTGGTGTTTTAAAAGAAAATTTAAAAATAATTTTAAAAATTAAAAAAATTAAAATGTAAAAATTATTTGAAAAACAACAACAACCCTGAGGTCTCTGCTTTCTCCTCCCACTGAGCCTTGTCTCACTCATGTCATCTCTTCAGTGTTTTAAAGGGACATGGTGAGGGACAGGTTGCTTACCTGTAACAGTATTTCTTCGAGTGGTCATCTGCGAATACATACAAATGGGTTTCACTGCGCCTGCGCAGTGCTGCTCGGAACCTACTGGAATCACTGGGCAGAGTTAACTCTGCAACATATTGAAACTTTTTGGCGGTAACTCCGCCCACCCGCTATAAGGCCCCTGCCTTCCCGCTCTTTTCCCCAGTTCCGCAATTTTTCCGCCAAGCAGGCGATGGAAAGAGCCAATGAGAGCAGGACACTGAGGGGACGGACGGGTGGGATTTGTATGTATTCGCAGATGACCACTCGAAGAAATACTGTTACAGGTAAGCAACCTGTCCTTCTTCTTCGTGGTCTCTGCGAATCATACAAATGGGTTTAGACTGACAAGCTAAGGTATGCAGCGGAGGGAGTGTCCTGAGACCAAAGCTATGGTGAACCAAAGGTATATTTATTACAAATAAAACACCTTGAACCATAAAGAGTCAGTCTTTTTGTTCATGAACAGATCACATAGCAATAACTTTGCTAAACCTGAGAAGGGAACAGAGGTCATGCAAGACCGATCCCAAAGGATGTGCGCAAACCAACATTCAACAAATGTTAAACAGTGTCAACTGTACAACACAAAACATCAGTAGTGCAATCAATGCAACCCTGAAACCAACACAGCCCTCCCGAAAGCTGCGTCTCGGATGGCCCTGGTGTCCAACCTATAGTGCTTAATAAAAGTCAGAGGTTGGGACCAGACAGCAGCCTTGCAGACATCCTCCAAGGGGATCCCCGACAGGAATGCGGAAGATGCTGCCACTGATCTTGTGGAATGGGACCGAACCCTGCCAGGGAGAGGCTTGCCTATCAGTTCATAGCAGAGGTGGATGGTACCAGCCACCCATTTGGACAACCTCTGCGCAGACACAGGCAACCCCTTCTTCGGTTCCGAGTAGCATTGGAAAAGTCTCTCGGACCGACTGGAGGCAGCAGTTCTGTCCAGGCAAAAGGCCAGCGCTCTCCTGACATCAAGAGAGTGCAGGCGCCGTTCCTCATCCGACGTCGGATTGGATGCCAGAGTGGGCAACAGAATGTCCTGGCACATGTGGCAGGCAGACACAACCTTCGGCAGGAAGGTGATGTCCGTACAGAGGACCACCTTGTCCTTGTGGAACCTCAGGAATGGCTGGTCCCTCCATAAGGCACAGAGTTCGCCCGCGCGGCGGGCAGAGGTGATGGCCACAAGGAAAGCGGTTTTCCAAGTCAATAGTCTCAAGTCCGCTGTGGCCATCGGTTCAAAAGGCTTGGATTGGAGGGCGGACAGTACCGACTCCAAACTCCAAGCCGGCGTTGGTACCGACACAGGAGGGTAAAGGTTGGCACAACCCCTCAGGAACCCTTTTACCAAGGGGTCTTTGAAGAAAGAAGCCCTCCCCCCCGAATTGGTATTTGGCACAAATAGCAGAAAGGTAGCATTTGATGGATGTGAGGGACAGCCCTCCATCCAAGAGTGCCATCAAAAACTCCAGCACCACTGGAGTGGACACCTGTGCAGGAGACAAGCCCTTTTGGTCCAGGAAGAGGCAAAATCTCTTCCATTTCAGGGCATAAGAGCGCTGGGTGGAAGGTTTCCTCGCAGCCAGGATCACCGTCCTCACCGACTCCGACAAGGCAGTCAGGGCCGAATCCTCCAGGCCACCAGCGGCAGGCTCTCGATGTCCGGGTGGAAAATTCGTCCGTCCTGGATCGACAACAGGTCCGGACGCGGGTCGAGACGAAGGAAGCATCTCCTGGAGAGGTGGAGAAGGGATGCGAACCACGGCTGTCTCGGCCACCACGGGGTGATCAGGATCGCGTGCGAGCGGTCCGTTGTCATCTTGGACACCACTCTGATGATGAGAGGGAACGGAGGGAAGGCGTAGAGGAGCTCCCCCGTCCAGAGGAAAGCGAATGCGTCTCCGAGGGATCCGTCCGATCGCTTCCTGGAGCAGAACTGGGGACAGTGGCTGTTCCACCTGGTCGCGAAGAGGTCGATCCGGGGGGTTCCCCACCGATCGAAGAGGTCGCTGACCGTCTCGGGATGGAGCCTCCACTCGTGGCACACCGATGGAGATCTGCTGAGGCGGTCTGCCAGCTCGTTGTCCTCCCCGGGAAGGTGAATCGCCTGAAGGAGGACGTGTCTCTGGATGCACCAGTCCCAGATGCGGAGCGTGAGGTCAAGCAGGGTCCTGGACCTGGTACCACCTTGCTTGTTGATGTAATACATCACGGTGGTGTTGTCCGTTCTGAGGAGGACCACTCTCCCTGAGACAGCAAACTCGAACGCCCTCAAAGCCTTCTCCACTGCGAGCATCTCCAAGGCGTTGATGTGGAGGCGCTTGTCTTGTGTGGACCACCTGTCTTTGACGACGAGGTCGAGCAGGTGAGCGCCCCATCCCTCCAGGGATGCATCGGTTGTCAGAGTCAGCTGTGCCTGGGGCTGATGGAAGGGCATCCCGGTGCAGACGTTGGAGCTGTCTAGCCACCATCTGAGGGAAGCGGCCACCGGTCTCGGTACCGTGAGCCACTTTGAAGGCGGGTCCTCCAACGGAGAGAAGACGGAGAGGAACCAGGATTGGAGGGGTCGAAGACGAAGTCTTGCCCAAGGAGTGACAAATGTCGTCGATGCCATGTGGCCCAGGGCGACTTGGACGTCTCTGGCTCTCACCCTTCTGTGCGAGATGCACTGCCTGAGAGATGTTGTCAGGGCCTGAAACCGGTCCGGAGGGAGGAAGGCTAGGCAGTTTTCGGAGTCGAGGATGGCCCCGATGAACTTGACCTGCCTGGTCGGCGTAAAGTGGGATTTTTCCCCGTTGACGACCAGTCCAAGGGAGTCCAGGAGGCGCAAGGCGAATGAGACTGCCTCCTGCAGCTCGTCTTGGGATTCGGCTGCAAACAGCCAGTCGTCCAGGTGGGGAAAGACCCTGAAGCCCTTCTGATGAAGGTATGCCACCACCGGTGCCATGCACTTTGTGAAGACTCGTGGAGCCGTGGCCAAGCCGAAAGGGAGCACGTTGTAGTGGTACGAGTCGGAGCCGACAGCGAAGGCGAGGAATCTCCGGTGGGACTCTCGGATCCCGATGTGGAAGTAGGTATCCTTCAGGTCGACGGTCGCGAACCACAGGCCCTGGTGGAGCAGAGGTAGAATGGAAGCCAAGGTTACCATTCGAAAGCGACGGTAGTCAAGGAACAAGTTCAACTGTCTCAAGTCCAGGATGGGCCTGATGCCCCCATCCGCTTTTGGTACCGTGAAGTACCTGGAGAAAAAGGCCCGAGGAGATTGGTCGAGCGGCAACGGGGAGATTGCCCCCTTTGCAAGCAAGGTGCGCACTTCGTCGAGAAGGGTGTCCGAGGGGGGAGTGGACATGAAGGCTCCAGTTGGATGGAGCTCCTGGAACTCGAGGGCGTAACCCCTGCAGACGATGTCGAGAACCCACGAGTCCGATGTTATAGAGGCCCAGGTGTTAACATAGGGCCTCAAAATGTCCAAAAAGAAGAGGGGTGAAGGGGAGACGAAGCGCGCTGCGTCCCTTCAGGCTCTCTTCTTCCCCTGGTCGGTGTCCTGCCGGCGGGACTTGCGGTACCGAGGCGGGAAGTTGCGACGGCCAGAGGAGAAGGAAGACTGCGAGGGGAAGCGCTGCCTCTGAGAGCCCTGCTGCTGGGGCTGTCGATCCCGGGAGAAGGTCCCCTGTGACTGACCTTGCTGCTGCCACGGGCGCTGTCGCTTCCGGAAGGAGAAGCCGGTGCTGAGGACATGCCGTGCTTCTTCGCCGCCGCCTTCATCCTGAACTTACGGTTCAGGCGGTCGTCGTTCTCGGCGTGGAAAAGGCCGGTTCCGTCGAGCGGCATGTCCTCGATGGCAGCTCTGACCGTTGGGTTGAGATCGGAGGCCCTCAACCAGGCATGGCGCCGAAGAGCCATGGATGCTGACATGGCCCTCCCGGAGCAGTCCGCCATATTTCTGGAAGTGGTGATTAGCCAGCTTCCGATGGAGTGCGCCTCATCCCTGATCTCCACCAGCTGCCTCTGGATGTCGTCTGGGACGTCCGGGACGAGGGGGGAGATCCGCTCCATGAGGGTCTGGATGTAGGCCCCCATGCAAGCGGTGTAGTTGGCGGCCTTGACCCCAAGAGCCGATGCCGAGTACGCCTTCTTGGCCAGTCCGTCCACCTTCTTCGCCTCCCGGTCGACAGGGGAGGTGGCCTGCTTCGGGACGAAGCTATGTTGGGCTCCCTCGACGATGGCAGAGTTCGGCCTGGGGTGTTCGGCCAACCAAGGGCAACTCGCCGGGGCGACCCTAGAGCGACTCCACCTTGCGGGAGGGTGCCGATAGGGCGGCTGGAGAGTCCCAGGACCTCTTAACGATGGTCTGGAGAGAGGGGAGGAGAGGCAGGCACGGCGGAGTGGGGACTCGTCCATGCACCCGACGCTCAACCAGGTCCTCGGCGTCGTCCTCCGCGGAAGCGAGCTCGATGTCGAGGGCCCTCGCCATCTTGACCACATGCTCCGTAAAGGACCTGACGTCGTCCGACGGCGAAGACGGCTCCGGGTTGTGCATCCTCTGAGGGGAGGCCGAACCCGAGAGGACATCCTCGTCCGAGGGTGCCTCCGAAGGTGGCAGCGGCTCATCTTCAGAGTCCAGGTCGGAGGAGAGAGGATCCGTCACTCTGGCCTGGGATCTCGGGCAGGTTGGAGCGAAGTCGACTGAAGACCGGGAGCATCTGCGGGGTGGAGACGGCGACCTCTCGCGTCTACGGGGTGGAGACGGCGACCTCTCATAGACCGACACGGTCGGGACCGCTCTGGGCGGGTTGGCCCGGTCTACGGGATGGGGGTTCAGCCTGGTGAACTCCCTCAAGGCCCTGTCCTCCGGAACCGACATGTAGTAGCGACGCGACTGCATGTCGAAGAAGAGGTCCGGGAAGTCTTGTCCGCGGGGCAAGTCCTCTTCATCGTCGGTTGCCGGGTGGGGGGGCGACCGATGCTCCGGGGAGCGAGGAGGCGCGGTGTCATCCGTCCCGTGGATGAAATCCATGGTCGGAGGAGGCAGAGGTGTGTCCGGTGCCGGGGTCCCCTGGTCTACCGGCGTCGGCTCCTGGTCGCGGGGAGCTGATGAAGTGGAAGCGCGAGCCTGCTTGGAGGGGGAGCGCTTCTTCTCCTTCGCCCTCGGTGGGTCGGTGGTGGGCCGATCCTTGGAGGGCTTGGCCTTTTTAGAGGCAGGATCGCGACCAGCCTCGTCGTGGTGCCTCTTCTTCCCAGGCCTGGGAGGCTCCTCCGTTGGGAAGAACGGATTGTCCGGGAGGTTCAGGAGGACAGCAGCCGCTGTCGACGACGAAGGTCTGGGGGACCTTGCCCCTTGCACCGGCTCGGACCGCTCCTTAGGTATCGCATGGCGCGATCCCTTGGATCCCTTGGAGGATGAAGGCGAGGTGAGATGGACCTCCGGCTCGGTAGCCTCCTTCGAACGGGAGCCCTCCGATCCCTTCCTCGGTTTGGAGGCCCGCTCGGTACCCTCAGTCCCCGATGACTTATGGGGGCGCTTGGAGGGTTTGTCGGTGGCACTGGGCGGTTTGGAGCCACGGGCCACATCGGAGGTGGTGGAAGGGGTCCCGGCCGGGACACACACCACGCTGGGGACGGCGACTCTCCCCGATCCCACGCTGGAGACACTTGCCCGAGATGATGAAGCGGGGGGCGCCAACGGCGGGACAGAAGAGGACCGCGAACCTCCCTCCTGCACCTTCCCCAGGGCGATTGCCGAAGTGAGCCAGGACTCACGGTTCTTGCGAGCCTGAGAGGAGAGGGATCTGCAGAGTGGGCAGGCCTTGGGGTCGTGGTTCGGGCCAAGGCACAGCAGGCAGGAGGAGTGCGGGTCCTGGACGGGCACCTTGCCCTTGCAGATGTCGCACTTCTTGAAAGCCGCAGGCATTCCGAAGTCGTCAAAGCCGATGGGAGAATCCAAAAACGAGGTCAACAGTCCGAAGGTCCGAAGTTACCAGGGGCGGGAGAGAAAGAATGGTCAAGATACAGTCCGAGGTCAAAAAGCGAAAGTGATTCAAAGCAAGCAAAGCAAGCGAAAGTTCCTCTGAAGCAGCTAGCGCGGCGGAAAAAAGGAACTGGGGAAAAGAGCAGGAAGGCAGGGGCCTTATAACGGGTGGGCGGAGTTACCGCCAAAAAGTTTCAATATGTTGCAGAGTTAACTCTGCCCAGTGATTCCAGTAGGTTCCGAGCAGCACTGCGCAGGCGCAGTGAAACCCATTTGTATGATTCGCAGAGACCACGAAGAAGAAACACTACATCCCGTTTCTTCCAAAAGGCAGATGTTTGGGAAACAGAGCACCTGGGAAGTGCACATGGAGCCCTAAGGAGTACAGATTGGGAACCACTGGTGTAATGCAATGATTTACAAACAAATGCCTGCAGCATCAGTGGTAAAAAACATTGGTAGCATTCAGAAAGATTAAATTAAGAGTTTTGGCTTTTGTTTGTTTCACAGTTTTTTATACATGGATTCAAGTATCCACAGTTTGAAAATGTTCCAAAAAAGTATAAATTTCAAATATCAAACCTTAGTTTTCCAGTTTTTATAAGGGACACCATTTTGCTATGTCATTATATTTAATGAGACTTGAGCATCCATGGATTTTGTTATACACAGGAGATCTTGGAACCAAACCCCAGCATATAAAAAGGGTCCACTGTAATGTTTCAAGCTTTGATCAGAAACTTTCACTTTTGCTTACACTAACCACAGTTTACTGTATTACTGAGTCTAAATCTGGATAAACTGGGTTATAGAAATAATCCTCCTTGCTTCTTTAAGCCGTATTTAAGACTAAACACAGTTCTGGGCTCAAACACAACAAGAAACCATATTTAATTGAAAAAGGAAGTAGAAAACTATGATTTGATTCTTTTGGCCAAGAAAGAGAAAGAGAGAGTGGCACCTGAGATTGAGACATGTAAAATTAACTCATAATTTAGCATTAAATCTGAATTGATCATCTTGACAATTATGCAGGCAATTCCTTTTAATCTGAAAAATATAGAGTAAAATTAATGCTATTTTAAGGTGCAAGAAGCATTTTTACTCTGAAGTGTTAGACACACATACACTCAGATTTGAAAATCTTTTTAAAAATGTAAAGCTATTTATTTGCCAAGTTTATTGAACTTTAAAAAATAACAAAAACAATAATAACAATAAACCCATACAAAATGCTGACTGGGAAGAGAACCTTTAGAAAGACATGTATACATTCTCCATTCAAATAAAATATCATTTTTTATTTGTGTAGCCTGTTGTTGCATAATTCAAAATAATATTCTATGTGCTCTTTGTGTAACTGTGGGGGGTTTTCCCCATGTATTGTTCGAGGTCAAGGACTCCACTCAAGGACTGATGCTCTTTACTGTTATACCTCCATTATAGCACCATCTCATAATTATCAAAATTTTAAGTGCAAGGCAATTTGAGACACAATAAGGAATGAGTTTCAAATTCCCCAACTTTTAAAATCTCTCTCCTTCTAGTTAGGTGAAATAAACATTTTGAGAATGCATTTTTACAAGCATTTTACAGCAGTTCATATTATAAGCTTAGATCCTAATGTTGCTTATATCTATTCACAGGATGAGGTCTCCTGCCCTTCCCCCTGCTTTTACTCTGCAGGTTTCTGTGACTCCTGAAAATCTGCTCCTGGGACTTGGAGGAGCCGTGGAAATTGTGTTAAACATGGTGTGGAGGTTGCAGATACGGTGAAATTAATTACCCTCTTATGTAAGCATACAAGGAATCATGGTCATATTGTGCCTCCTATCGTGATGGCACATATTCCAGTACTATGTGTACCTTATTAAATTGTTTAGGGTTTTTATGTCCTGTCTCAAGTTATTGAAATTTAATGCATTTTTGTACAAGAAAAAACAACCATCTGCCACGAACATAACAGTTTGCTTCTAGGACATTTGTTGCTGCTCATCTCTCAAGAGAAACAAAGGAATTTGGAATCCCACTCCTGCTTTTGGTATATTTTTAAATTGTGTGTGTGTGTGTGTATCCTAGTCCTAGTCTCTGAAGCAGCAGAAAACAAGCTTGTTCCAGCCTCATTATGACATCTCTTCAAATATTTAAACAAGGCTATCATGTCCCCTCTTAACCTTCTCTTCTACAGGCTAAACATACTACTCAGCTCCCTAAGTCGTTCTTCATAGGGCATGGTTTCCAAATCCTTCACCATTTTGGTTGCCCTCCTCTGGACATGCTCCTGCTTCTTGACAATTGTTTGTTTGTTTGTTTGTTTTTAATGAAAGAGGAGGGTTTGGTAAATACTTTTGATAATAAATTCATTAAAAAAAATTAGAGAAGAAAACTACTATACATGGTTGTGATTAAAACTGGAAGTGTTAAAAATTATCATTAACTTAGTAGCTAATACATTTTATAGAATATATTTCCTACAATAAATAATCAAGTAATAATGGAAACAAATATTATACAAATGTTAATTTATCACTCAGCAATAACATTTGGCACAAGGAATTTTAACTGAAAGTACATAACACTTCAGGCAATATCCAGCTGATATCCTGATGCCAGTGGAAGATTTTTGACACAGAGAAACCTTCCATCAACTGAATGCAGAAAGAGGAGGTTCTTGGTGACCCACTCTTTCCCTGCAGCTCCCTACATCCTCTCTCATACAGTTCCACACAATCTACTAACCATGTGAAATACAACTAGAGCTACAGGAGTTTGCAGGAGGTTAGTGTGTCTTCTATCAGTAAAGGGATATCTACAGGATAAAAGTTTTAATCTATGCACTATATATTCCTTTCTTACCAGTATCTTTCCAAAGTAACATTGTTAAAAAAATCATGGAATAATTAAAAATCTCATCTGCCTTAAAGCTGGTTCTGCAAATTTTCTTCCAGTTGCCAGTGGATAAAAATCATTTTGAAATTGATACTTATTCTGGCTTCCTTGAATAAGTAAGTATTCACATACAGTACAATCTTGTTGGTAGTACAGTATGGGATATAATAATACTAGTTTACTTTAGAGGAATGTGCATGTGAGGTACTCTGAGGGTTGTTACAACTAGATACTGCATATGCAGTATTCTACACACTTAAAAGCCCTGTGTGTGTGTGTGTGTGTGCGCGTACGCGCACCTTCAAGTCGCCTGTCAACTTATGGCGACACCATGAATTCATAAGGTTTCTTAGGCAAGGTATACTCAGAAGTGACTTGTCAATTTCTTCCTCTGAAATATAGCCTACAACGCTTGGTATTCTTTGATGAGTTCCTATCCAAGTATTAACCAGGGCTGACCCTGCTTAGCTTCCAAGACCTGACAGGATGCAGTCTTCAGGATGTGATGTGGCAGCTAAAACAGCCAGTGAGACACCAGGCAGCATCAACAGGATATAGAGTCATGATCAAGGAAAGTAACAGTACCACTCTATTCTGCTTTGGTAAGGACTCATCTGACTTATTGTGTCCAGTTCTGGGCATAATTTTAAAAAAGGCACTGACAAGCTGGAATGTGCCCATAGGAGGGTGGCCAAAATTGTGAAAGATCTGGAAACCACGCACTTTGAGGAAGTTATTAGAGAGCTGGGTATGTTTAGCTTGGAGAAGAGGTTTAGAAGTGACATTATATTCATGTTTAAATATTTGAAGGGGTGTCACACTGAAGAAGGAGCAAGCTTGCTTTCTGATGCTCCAGAAACTAGGGCACGGAGCAATAGATTCAAGCTACAGGGAAAGAGAAAGAGATTCCACCTAAACATCCCTGATGATAAGAGCTTTCAACAGCAGAATATGCTGCCTTGGTGTGGTGGAGTCTCCTTCTTTAGAGGTTTTTAAACAGAGACTGTGAGTGTTTTGATTGTGTATTCCTGCATGGCAGAGGGTTGGGCTGGATGACCCTCTGGTCTCTTTCAGCTCTGTGATCTGGTGCCTCTCTCTTTAATATTCATTCACTCACTATTCTTTTTGTGTTTTAAAATAACTATCATGCAGTAGTGATTCTGTTCAATGTCTTGTTTTACATGTTTTTTATACACACACCCCGTATGGCAGTGTGATGTAAAGTCTGGAAAGTCTAATATGGACTAGGGAAGCCTGGGCTCAAATCACAAAGACAACTCATTCCCTAACTTTGGATAACTCACTAGTTCTTGACTTGGCCAACCTAATAAATGTTTTTTGTGAACAAAGGGGCTCAACAGACGGGGAGAAAGGGGCGGTGAGACACCATCCCTTTCTGCCCCTGGACAGAGGCTGCAGCAACCAAACAGCACGACCTCCATGAAGCATAAAAAGAACCCACTTCCAATGGATTCTTTCTGGGACGTCATTGGTGCCCTCGCACGCACTGATGACGTACATGTGGTGCAGCGCCGCTTGGACACTGAGCTGCACATACGTCATCATGGCACTCCCCATGTGGACAGGGTCAAGCCATGATGGCACCCATGGCGCGTGGTAGGGCTCGGGAGCATGCGGATGCTGGTGCAAGGAGGCAGTCTGTACCGGGCCCCTTCCCCACCACCACTCCCTTCTCCTTTTGTGTCGTGTCTTTTTAGATTGTAAGCCTGAGGGCAGGGAACCTTCCAATTAAAAAGATTGTATGTGCCGCGCTGTGTAAATTTACAGTGCTTTATAAATAAAAGTTAATAACAATAATAATAATAATAATTAGTTAACCTGAATATTACCTTTCCCACCTTCAGCCCTTTTAGATTAAAAAAATGAAAGCTACATCTGTAATGCCAACTACAATAACTGTACAATAGGATAGGAGAATCTAGCCAGCAAAAAAATGTAATTCCTTCCCTTAAATGTCAGACCAAATGTATAATTTTCACTTCCACAGATCTACTACATATCATCTCTCCCAAAAAAACAAGGAACAAAAGAAGCAGCTTTATACCGTGACAGACATCTTTCCAGAGAACTCAGTACTGATTCTAACTAGAACAAACAGTACAATTTCTCATAGAGGGGTCTTTAATACCACCTGCCACCTTAGCAGTTTAACTGAAGATGCTGACAATGATGTGTCCAAGGACTCAATCTGTGATTTTCTATATGCAAAACTATGCTCTGCCACTTACCTGAAATGAGAAAGCAAGTTAGGAAATCAGTTTCTAATTTGACAAAGGTTCCTGCTATTCAAAATGTAGTTAAAAAATCCAAAAGCATATATCTTCGTCCAAGTCACAGACTCTCTATAGCTGTGGATGTGCAAGAGTATTTCTGGATCTGCAGAATAGGCTATTTTTTAATTATTGAATTATGGAATATCTAATTTAAAAACAAATCAACCTGACACTTGCATATCCTTCCTACTTTTTTGTTATATTTCCACATGATGTTACATTATGAACAACTATTTTATCTTTCCACCAAATATCTTTGATCCTTTTCAGTAAATTTACTAGTTCTAAATGTTTCCAAAGTCTTTGCTTCCCCTGCCACTTCATTTCATATATTTCAGTGGTACAACTGTAAAATCTTAATCCAACACAACTCTATCTAAATCATTATGCAATCATACTGATGCAATAGTGTGATAATTATTTAATAAGTATCACTATAATCAAAGGTAAGAAAACTTCCCTCCTTGATTAGAAAGCAAGCCAAAAGAGGGTGTAGCACAAAGAGAAAAGAACTGAAAAGCATACTGTAATTAAAATGTCAGCTGCCAGTTTCTAAATCTACAATGAATAAAAGGTGGAAGCATGGATAAGAGCTTTTCTCAGGTGTCAACAATGAATTTAGACATGATAAGGGGGGGGGGGGGGAATCGCTTCTGTTAGCACAGTCCTCATTGCCTTCAGGCTGTTCTACACTGTGCTGAATGTGCATTGACAAATAGCAATATCAATCAATCACAGGTGAGAGCCATGGGAAGCAGCCTTCTGAGACCTCTGCAAGTAGAAAAGAGAGCAGTTTTGAATGAAGTTTTAATTATTTCTAACATACTACAGTTCCCCCCCTCTCCCCAGTGTTCTTACTAAATTCTATTTAATTTCATTCATTGGCAGTCTTTACACAGTTCTCTTGAGTACATCCTGCTTGCATTAACGAGAAAACACTTCAAACTGAAATGAGGCGAGGTCAACTTTACATATCAAGGAGAGTCTTACATTTTACTTGTAGCCTGATTAAACAAGGACAATGGAGCAAACTGTTGCAGCACTGCTGATGGATTCACATATTCATTTGCTAGCCATCAAGTATATAGTAACCAACAGTAGAGAAATCAAGAAACTATATGCTACATACAGTATATGAAGAAATAAATACTCCAGATATTCAGAAAAAATATCTATATAAAACTGTGTGTTACTGCAGCACCAGCTTGTGACTCCAAAGTCTATTCTACCCTCCACTCTGGCCCACTCCATTCTCCTGCAGCTCTCCTCTCCAAACATCACTCTAGTCTCTCCTCTCCATGTTCTTTGAATATCTCCCCTGACATACACAACATAACTCCTTCTCCTCAAACAAAATTATTTTAGTGATATATTCTGTACTCTGTATTGTTGTTGTCAACTGACTTCAAGTCAACCTCGACCCATGGTGAATGAGACTTCTCCAAGACTTCCTGTCCTCTACTGCTCTACTCAGGTCCTGCATGCTCAGGCTTATGGGATCTCTAACTGATTCCATCCATCTGACACGAGGTCTCCCTTGCTTCCTTTTTCTTTCTGCCTTACCTAGGATAATGGTTTTTTTCTAATGAATAATTCCTTCTCATGTTGTAACCAAAATATGACAGCATCAATGTAGTCATTCTGGCTTCCAGGGATAGTTCAGGCTTGATCTTTTCAAGAACCCATTTGTTTGTCTTCTTGGCTGTCCACTGTATCCTCAGCACTCTGCTCCAGCACCACATCTCAAAAGAATTTATTATCTTTTTATCAGCTTTCTTCACTGTCCAGCTCTCGCATTCATACATGGTGATGGGGAATACAATGGTTTAGACCAGGGGTAGGCAACCTTTTTGAGCCGGGGGCCGGGTTGCTGTCCCTCAGACAACTGGGGGGCCGAAGCCAAAAAATAAATAATTAAATAATTTTTTTTTAAAAAAAATGAAATAAATAAATAAACTGGGACAAATGTAGGACAAAATTTTCAAATGGAGGACACACGGAAAAATTTGCTGCTTTTTAAATAAATGTTAATATAAATGCATATTTCTGAGGCTTCTATAGACAATTGCCCCCCTTGCCCGTCGCTTGCCCCCCCTTGCCCGCCTCCTCCTGATAGGCCAAAGGCCCCACACCCTCACGTGAGAGGCCAAAGGCTCCGGCGGCAATCGGCGGCAGGACCAGGCGGGGGCCGGTCCCAAGGCTTTGCCGGGCCGCATCCGGCCCGCGGGCTGCAGGTTGCCTACCCCTGGTTTAGACAATCCTCACTTTAGAGTTCAGAGTTATATCTTTGCTCTTTAGGATCTTGTCCATTTTTTTTCATAGCTGCCCTTCTCAATCCTAGCCTTCTTCTAATTTCTTGACTGAAGTCTCTGTTCTGATTAACATCTGTACCAAGATATGGGAACTCACTGACTATTTCAATTTTCTCATTATCAAGGACACACTCTTGTAGATCTTCCATCGTCATCATTTTTTGTTTTCTTAATGTTCAACATCAAACCCACCTTGGCACTTTCCTCCTTCACCTCGTCAATAATTGCTCCAGGTTTTTGTTGGTTTCTGCTAGTAGTATTGTGCCACCTGCGTATCTTAGGTTGTTAATGTTCCTTCCCTCAATCATCACTCTTCCTGCCTCTGAGGTCTGAAACAGACGAGCCAAAAGAAGCAGTTTCCCGCTGCTTCCAGGGCAAGGCATTCAGTTGACACATGCTACCAAAGTAGCCGGAAGTCCCTCTAAGGCTACGCTGAGGTGGTAGGAGCCAGAATTTTCAGGAGCGAATTAAATCCATTCCTGCCAGCAGCCTGAAGAGGGTCCATGGCTGTGACCTGCTTTGAGAGTCGGCCATCCTGTTGCTGCGGTCCCAACATTATTGGTGTCAGAGTGGCCAATCTTCAGCCCTGAGTCTAAGTCTGATCTGCATACAATGTTTTCTGCATACAGGTTGAATAGATAGGATGATGGTATGCAGCCTTGCCTAAGCCATTTTTCCAATTGGGAACCATTCTGTTTCTCCATACTCAGTTCTGATGGAAACCTCTTGTCCTGAGAACAGGTTATACATCAGGATGCTTAAGTGTAGTGGTACTCCTATTTCTTTGAGATTATTCCATAGTTGTTCACTGTAGTCAATAAAATACATGTAGATTTTTCTTTCTGAATTCCTTGGTGCGCTTCACTATACAACATATATTTGCACTGTGATCCCTTGTGACTCTTCCTTTCCTGAAACCAGCTTGCTCCTCTGGGATTTCTTTTTCCACATATGGTAGGTGTCTATCCTGCAGAATTTTGAGCATAATATTGCTTGCATGTGAAATTAGTGCAATGGTCCTGTAGTTACTGCAGTCTTCTGTAGCTCCTTTTTTTTGTGTACAGGAATGTATATTGATCTTCTCCAGTCTGTGGGCCACTGCTTTACTTTCTATATTTGTTGGCAGATTTTAATTAGAACTGTACTTGAATATGTGGATTATAAGCAGTTCTGTGGATATGTCATCTGTTCCTGGTGATTTGTTTTACCCAATTGCTTTGAGTGTGGCTTTCACTTCACTTTCCAGAATTTGGGGTTCATTTTTGTAAGTTTCTTCTTCCAATGTGTCATTCAATTTTTCACATTTTAAATATAGGTATTCTGTGTATTGTTTCTGTCATTTTTTAATTCATCCCAGTCATGTATTATGTTCCCCTTTTGTATAATATCTCCACCCTTGGTTTAAATTTCTTTCTCAATTCCCAGATCTGGTGGAATAGATCTCTTGTTCTTCCTTTTCTTTTTTTTTCAACTTCTATTTCTCTGCACTGATTGTTGTAGAAATTTTCCTTGCCCTTGTGCACTAATCATTGAACAGTAGCATTCATACACATGTATAAGTCAACCTCATGTACAAATAAAGGGTAGTTCCGAGTCCATAATTATGGATTTTGCTATGACCCATGGATAAGTCGAGGGTAAAATTTAGAGGCATGCAACAAACAAATATTTTCTTTTCCTTTTAAAAATGCATGAAGTGAACATACTTAGGAAGAGCTAAAAGTTTATTTGAGGGGTTACAAATGGGGAGCGTAAATGGCATTGCTGATGTTAGAATGAACAATTGCAGGTAGGAGAGGGAGGATAAATGAAGAAAAAGAATGAGAATGAGAAGAGGAAGGAAATAAATCTGCCTCTATTAGGGACTAAGCACAAAGACAGTGACAAGAGGTAGAGGGGAGAAGCACCGCTTGCTCTGGAAGCCGTGCTCTTCCCATTACCCCTCTCTTGCCCAAGCCGGAGAAAGAAAGGCAGACCTCCCTCTTTTTTCACCTTCATTTTCCTTATGAGCAAATTCAACAGCAACAGAGCCCGAAGAGAGACAGTGGTGGCCATTTTTAATAGGGTCTTACTGTGCAGTCACCCATCCATATCCACAGATTTTTTTATCCATGGATTCAACCATCCACAGTTTGAAAATAGTTTTAAAAATATAGGCCTGGAACAGACGGGCCTTTGCGGCGCCCTCATCATGTGCAAGGGTTGCCTGGTGGGCAGTGCCCACACGCCCGGCAACCCTCACACGTCATGGCCGCGTTGCAGCTGCAGCGCGCTCACCAGATGGGGTGCGTAATGATGACATCACAGCTGTGCCGCTTCCAAACGGAGCGTTGCAGCTGCTACGTCACTGCACCGTCTCTGGCGCGTTGCGCCATCGCAGCAACATCACAAAAAGGAGCTGCTTCCAAGCGCTCCTTTTTTGCTCCACAGCAGCGCCGCACAATTTGGTTGCTGTGGCACTCCTGCAGAGCAAAGAGAAGCGCCAGGGAGGCACTTCTTTTTAGCGCTCTGTATCGCACTACAAATTCCAAAAAGCAAGCCTTGATTTTGCCATTTTAATAAATAATAATAATAATAATTTATATACTGCCTTTCCAAGAAGATCAAAGCGGTTTACAATATTACAATTACAAAATTACAAAACACATAGAATGCATAAAAGATTAAGCAAACAAATCCATAAACAAATATAACAATCAAAGAAAATAAAAACATTACAATCTAATGAAATTCATAATTAACCCCTTTCCCAGTCCCTCAACACAGGTTCAAATGGCAAAAAATAAAATAAAAATACATAGTAATTATAGCAATAAAGTTAACAAAGTGAAATACAAACAAGTAATAGAGTAAAAACAAGTGAAAAGAAAATAATCCCCATTCTCAACCCATCTCAATCCTAAAATCCAATATAAACTATACAAAAGGGGAAAAGGGGGGGGGGGGGGGACAAGACTCCTCCTTAAGTCCAGGAGCTGAGGCATGGGTGGAGCCCAGGTGGAAGGAAGGCAGAAAACACTCACTCAGCCCAGCATTCACTGGTAGATGGTGAAGAGGAGGGCCAGTCTTCCTCCTTTAGTCCAGGAGCTGAGCTTTTTGTATAAAGGACACAATTTTACTACATCACTGTATTTAATGGTACTTGAGCATCCACAGATTTTTGTATTCAAGGGGGTCCTGGAACCAAATCCCAGTAGATACCAAAGATCCACTGCCTCTACAGAAAGGTTACCCTTGGAGATAGCATAGAGACTACAGCACGTGCAAAATACAGCCGTTGGACAGCTGCCCAGCACATGAGACAAAAACTGTGTAACACTGGTTTTAAAGGAATTGTGCTGGTTACAAATACACTTCCAGTCTGAATTCATGTTGATGGAAATGACATTTAAAGCTCTAAATGGCTTGGGACCTCAATAGCTGAAATAACACCTCTCCATATATATATATATATATATATATATATATATATGCTGGAAGGGCCCTCCTCTGTATACTATCAGTCAGCGCAATGGGAGGACACGGAAGAGGACCTTCTCTGTTGTTGTACTTTGGTTATGAAATATCTTCTCTTAGAGGCCCAATGAAAACATCATTGTTCACAAAACTGAACAACTAACCAAAACTTTTTTGGTTCAGTTTTACAAACTCTCTTTGATTTTACACCAATAGTTATAAATTATTTTAAACTATTTTAACAAGTTTTCATCTGTCTTTTTAACTCGTTAAATTATTTGATATGTTTTTAGCCTTTTAAAATAACTTTCTTATTATTTACACTGCTTTAAATTAGTCAAGTTGGATCCCTGAGAGCTTTGGATAAAGGGTGGGATATACAGTAAATATTTTAAGAAATAAATATAAGAGGAAGGGAGGATGATTTCCACTGGTCACACTCATAAAACAGAGACATACCCAATGGACACAATCCCCAGTAGTTGCACATATAACATCAGTGTTAAGGAACCTATGCACATACAGTGGTTTGCATGGATGACACATATGCATGAAACCAAACGTGGGTCTGTCAAGGGGCACAGTCAATCAGTATCGGGTGCTACTAGTGGTGTCATTACCCCTCAAATATTCAATGAACACACAGGAAAGTGTATCAGCACCTATCCACAATACTGTATTAAAGTTCCAATATTAGAATGGCTAATTTGAAGGTCAAATTAGTACTTTTTGGTTCTTCATTTTACACATAAAAGAGGCAAGGAGGTAAAATGTTATGAAACCTAGTGTTCTGAATCAGCCCCCCTATTAAATATAAGGAAATGTCCAAATCTTATTTAATAAGTCTTAAAGTTTAAAATAAGCACATAATTATTTACTGCAGTGCAAAGCTGTCCTAAAATAAGGAACATGTTAAGCACGCTGATACCTGTATGAAGGAGCTTCCTCACCACCATTAGCTGCATCTCTGTATCACATCATAGAGTAAGTACTCTGGAAGAGCTTCTCATCTTCAGAAAAAAAGCTGTTTGTGAGGGGGAATGCAAGATGCTGGAACAGGAAAAGGGGTCATACAACATATACACATGCATACAATGCCATGCAGATACCTTTGCATTCCAGCCATTAGTTTTATTCACTGCTCCAAATAAAAATTAACTATTGCATTAAGAGCCAAATTACAAACTCCAAGTCAAATTAGTAAAACGTAAAGTAGTTCAGTATATTTTCATAATTAAACCTTGTTCTTCAGACACTGAAACTATATTACTACAGTACTCTATTCTTCTTTTCATGCAAATAACTTATGCATATTTATCTGTGAAGTCATTTTAATTCATTTGACTATTGATAAGCATAGATATATTCGGTCTTCAGATGTTCTATTGGTTTTCATGCTTAAAAACACAAAGCAAAGAGGCAAACGAAAAGTAGTTAATGTCTTGCATGTATGCAAAGTCATCGTTGCTAGGCAACCAGCAGATAACAAATCTGAGAGAGGTTTGCAGCTCCAGTTGACTTTCACATAGAAATGGAAAATCTTGGTTGAAAGCTCAGAAAGAGTTCACAGAAATGTTCTGCAGCTTATTTTACTATGGTCACTTCTCTCTTCTATTACTATTTTTATTGAATTTAACTATTTTCATTCGGTACAGGAAAACATCCTTAAACGGGTTACTTCTCCCAAGAGTAAGCCTACTTAAATTCATTTTACTTAACACCCCTGAAAACAATAATGGAACACATTTCTATTTGGCCATAAATATGTTGTAGGACACTCATCCAAACGTCTATCCCTAAACTCCATGTTATCCCCTCCTCTGGATTAATCATTTGGGTCAAAAAGAGTTGAACCAAAGTAATTTAAACTGGATAGCTGATGGGGATAGCCTTCTCACAATCTAGTTTAAGCAAAAAGTCAAGTCCCTGTCTCACACAGCTAGCAGGTGCATCTGAGCTCTTGAGCTCTTTTTTTTTTTAATGGAAAGAACATGGAAATGTGGTGAGATGAGGTATTTCACAGAAGTAGAAAGGGTCCCATCGCCTATCCAGTCCAACCCCCTGCTCAGTGCAGCTAAAGCATCCCAGCAAGTAGCTGTCAAGCCGCCTTCAGAAAACTTCCAAAAAAGGAGGCCCCATCATCATCTCTCTAGGCAAATGGTTCCACCATCGAACCGTTCTTATTGTCAAGAAATTCCTTCTAATGTTCAGTTGAAATCTCTGCTGTAACTTAAGCCTGCTATTGGTGCCCAAAAGGTAGGCTGTAACTTCAGACCATTAGGTGTGGTTCTATCTTCTGGGACAGCAAATAACAGGCCTGCCGCTTCCTCTCTGACAGTCCTTGAGGTATTGAAAGAGTGCAGTCATCTCTCTCTCTCTCTCTCTCTCTCTCACAGACACACACACACACACACACACATACACACACATACACATACAGTCTTCTCATCACCAAGCTAAACAAGACCAGCTCCTTCAACCTTTACCCATGTTTTGTTCTGTATACCTCTTATCATCCTTCTTACCCTTCTACAGGTGGATTTGGAAACCCCAATCAATTCCAAAGATATCAAAGAGACATTTGACAATGAAACAACCCCACCCAGTAGTACCAAATTTCATCAGAAATGGGGAGCAAAATTGGAAACCAAGTGAGCAAGCAGTAAAAGCAAAATGCAGGTAATGGGGTTCACTATATTATCCCCCATACTGAACAAAGAGTCCACCCAGGGCTCCACGAGTGATCACAATCTTGTATTAAAAGTGCCAAAGACAGTAGGCATTTTGCACTATATAATACTGTAACAGAATATAATACAGGTTAAGTGTCCCTTATCTGACATGTTTTAGATTTTGGATTTTTTATTATTTTATTTTGGAATACCTGTATTTGCACATATGCCCACAATGAGATATCTTTGATATGTGACCCAAGTCTAAACACAAAATTCATTTATGTTTCATATACACTTTACACACATAGCCGGTAGGTAATTTTATACAATATTTTAATAATTTTGTGCATGAAACAAAGTTTCCACTGAACCAAAGCAAAGATGTCACTATCTCAGCCACCCGTGAAAAAAGTGTTAGTTTTTGGGATATTTTAGATTTAAAAAAAAAATTGGATAAGGGAGACTCAACCTGTACTATAACAGAACCTGCATAGTGTATTGCTTTGAGCACTGGACAAGGACTGTGGAGAGTGTGTTCAAATCCCCACTCAGCTATGGAAACCCATTGGTTGACTCTGGGTAAGTCATGCTCTCAGCTTCAGAGCAAGTCAAAGACAAACCCTCTCTGAACAAATCTTGCCACGAAAATCCCACGATAGGTTTGCCTTAAGGTCACCATAAGTCAGAAATGACTTGAAGGCACACAACAACAACGATATAGGAGAACAACATGACTTCTCCTTCTTCCTTCCCACTGTCCTAGATGAAATTCATAAGGCCCATCAACAGCATCGGGGGGGGGGGGGGACTGGTGAATGTCTTGCAGTGTTTCTCCATCCTCCAAAGGAAAAACTTCACAACTCTCAGAAACAGCAAAATAACAATAATAATATTAATAATAATGACTCATTTCCAAACACAAACTTCAAAACAGCCCTTAGCACACTTTCTAGACATTATTTTTTCAAATTACTTTGTTCTGCAGTCCATGAAATTATCTGTTAGCATAGTCTGCACATAAATTGGGAAAGGCTTATAAACTTAGTATGTATACTTCTTGATGACCAAAACATCAAGTAAAAACTTTCTACATAATTGAGACTCTAGAGTACCAATACTACAGATAGACCTCCATATTTCCTCCTATATCTTCAAACAAAATGCTATGCTATCAGGTTCATTCCTATGGGTTACATTTCAGGCCACAGGAAATCAAGAGATGGATATACACATGTGAACCAACGCCATATATTCTACAAACTCGGGAAGTTACAATAAAGGTGTTATTCCTAAAGACAGTCCTGACCAGAGCAGACCCACTCAATTTATGTATCACATGACTCACATTTGATACATGATTGAATATGTATACTCTAATTAGGATGTAGGCCTAATATAGCCATGGCATTGTATTTAACATCAGATCAATTTTTCTATACAGTAATACAAGAGAATTTTACTTTGCCTTAGATTTACAGGTATATTTTTAACTAAAAGTACAATTTTAAAAAATGTACAGGAAAGAAATGTGCACTTGTAAAACGCACATGGATATAAAGTGACACACATATTACTTGCTGGAAATATGAGGAAGTCTATAATGGTTAATAATTTCTAAAAAGGTCCAGAATGAGTTCTGTTTATTTCTAATTAAAAGAAACTTTACTACTCAGTAATTGAAATAAAAATATATACTATAATTACACAGTCATCTACAAGACTAGTAACTAATTTAATTTTATTTGATCACTATCATATTTGAACTTTTCATTATCTTTCTTGGGTACAATTTAAATCATGTTCACTATGTTATAGGTTACTAACAGGAAGAAACATTTAATTAAAGGATGGCAACAGAAACACTGCTCTAAAAATAAATGCTGAAGAGTGAATAAAGCAGTAGAACTGGTATATAATTTATAAAATTAATAGAGTTACTATCTAATTTATATATTATTACTCTATAATAGAGTAACAGAATTATCATAAGTACATCATTACTATATATACATTACTTTTTAGACAATCTACTCAACTTTTAATTAAAATAAAGAAATGTATGTATAATAAAACAGAACACACAACATCCTCAATGTGAACATGCTACAAATGAGGACAGCTAAGTACATTCAATGCAACCGATGTTTTAAGTGATCTGAAATATTAACATGAATTTTGTTCATGTTTGCTATAAAAAGCAGTATGAAAGAGACAAGCCATTATTTCAAAAGCTCCTTTTAGATGCCTAAATTGAAGAATTCTTTCACATTTATCCCATCTCGCAACTTTCTGGGGAAGTCAGATGCCAAGAGACCAGAGTCCAACATCCTGGTAAAATGCATATGTTGGAATTCAATCTGATTAGCTCTGATTACACATCCCACACTTTCTCAAGTCACAAGAGCTAGAGGAAATTTGTTCTCTTCATGAGTGAACACAAGAGACTTATGGGACCAGCATCTCTCACACACACACACACACCATTAAGCAGAGCAAGTATGAACTTCAGTCAGCTTTGGGTTTCCACACTCCCCTCTCACTTGATGAGGTCATAATGAAGGGATCAGAAGCTTTCTTCTCTATGTTTAAGCACAGTTTAAAGTTTCATCTGACCCAACAAACTGTACTTAATTCCACTTAAGCCAACCTCAAGTCATGGTTCACAGCACTGTTTTCTTTACATACACACTACTCAAAGTGGTGGTCTGACAGTGGCCCAGAGGCATCAGCTGCTGGTTTGAGATCAGTTTCCAGGAAAATATGCAAATACAGTAAAAAAAATATGCACAAAGGTAGCTCTGGTCCCTGGAACATGAGGGTTAGTCTAATGTTAACATATTTTGAAAAGCAGTGTTCTAAACAACTTTAACCATATTTTAGGGATCACACATAATGCAAAAACATGAATAGTGGACATCAGCTACACAAGCATGTACTCCTTAGGGCTTTACCAGAAAAGAAGAGTATGCAACCTGAGGCCTGCTATGGCTCAAACTATCTTGATGCTTACTTCAGCTTGCAATGATTTCCAGTCATGTCTAAATATAGCATGGTGTCTCTGTAATCAATGAAGCAAAGCAAAATGGAAATAAATATACTCTTTTACAGCTAATCCTGAAAACATCTATGTGCAAATACCACAAGATGCTTCAGTTCCATCAACAAAATTCATCAGAGATTTCCAGACCTTTAGAAAAATATTCCAGTCATTAAGATTGCAATTTTTCATCCCTGGACACATCTCAGGTGACAGTTGTGATCACCATGATCAACACACTCAAACTTGTATCAATGTTTATCAATTTTCATTCTTCTTAGTTCTCACATTAAGAAGCAAATGTCAGGGAAGTGCTATCCATATCCAATCTATGCAAAGGCATTAAAGAAAAGTTGAATATATGAAAAACCAGTATCCTCATAGTGGTATCAATACCAGAGTCTCCTCAAAGAGAAGAAAAAAGAATAGATTTCATGTAGCTCAGATTTCAAGTGCCAAGGGCAGAACTGAAGCAGCTATTTAACCCGCAAGTAGACAACAGGAAGTAAATATGTGAACTTCTTTTTGGTTGTTTTTAATTAACTGACTCTTCATCCTCCTTGTGAGCTTTTTATTAGGGCAGCAAAAAATGAGTGACAAACTGCATAACATTTAAAAACAAAGGCAGCACTGGACCTCTCCAGACTCGTGAGTCTGTTATTTTACCCTGCTCCTCTGATCAAGAAATGAGGGAAAGCACATGCCAACTGAAGAGTGGTGTTCAACAAAAAGACCCCATTACTATGACTGCCTTATCAAATCAAAACAAAACACTTTGGCCACTGTAAGAACAAGGCTTCAAAAGCAAAAACAGAAGGTATTCTTAGGCCTGGCTTTCTCTTACAAAAGATTTTTTAAGAAAACTAAGCTATACCATACTAAATAATTGCAATAAAAGTGACAGTCATTTAAATAGCACCGAATGAAACCCTGCTGATAATGATCACATAATTTGCAAAAAGAACAACGAACTACAGAAGAACACAAAAACTACAAAAAATGTTTTAAAAATGAGGTGCTGTCTTATGGAACAGGGCAAAGGAATCTGAAAACCAAATTATCCAATTAAAAGGCTTAGTGAAATACTTTAGGTAGAATAAATGTGACAATGTGTTCTTTATACTGTATTTCCAAAAGCCAATCGAGTATGAAAAAGCTGCAAACTGTAAAATAATTCATCCAATAGTCAGTAACTATCCCCCATTTACAAGTTTTAAAAAATAGCTTTCTCAATACTCTTGGTACCAACTCTAGCTTAAATATCAACAATTCAATTAAAGATTTCAAATTAATCTCAATTATTTTGCCCATCATTCATACTTGATACTCATGCCTAATTTCAGCAGAAGCCAAAAACATATATTGACATTATGTAGTCCTTTACAGAAAATGGCACAATGGAAGACTTACTAGGAAGGTCCATTTTAATCAAGGAAGTAGAGTCATCCAAGAAATGGATAATTCCAGGGGCAGTTCAGGCAAAGCATGGGATCATATGCTAATTTGAGTTATTCAATATCCTGATTCCTAGCTCTTTCTCTTCAAGTTCTTTGCACAGCCATGAAATAAACAAGGAAAAAGGAGAAGATCCCCAAAATAAAAATAGAAGTACAATCTTGGAGCTGGATGACTTCTTCTCCTTGGCTAGAATGGACTTTCATGGCAAGTCTTCCAATTGCTAATCCCTGGAAGGGATGGTAGCAAGAGAAGAAACAACATGCTGGCGCACCTGCAGCCAAAGGATGCACAAGTGGAGGCAAATGTATCCAATCTGTAATGTCTGTTAAAAGTGGAAGGAGTGACCTAGATGGTGGCTCTCCAAATTTTCTCCATAGGTGTTTGTTGAGAAGGCTGCAGAAGCAACTGCTGAGCTGGTAGTGAGCAGTAACATGTTGTGGTTTAGGAAGATTGAGAGTCTCATAGTCTAAGAAGACACAAACATATCAGAATAGACAGAGAAATCTTCTGTCCCAGGGAAGTAGGTGGGAAAGAAATAAAAAGTGTTTGCAGCCTCCTCAAAGGCCTGGTGCATCTGATATAGATTTTGAGTGCCTGCTTGACATCCCATTTATGCTATCATCTTTTTAAAAGATAGGACTGGATGTGGACAAAAGGAGAGTAAAACAAGTGACTGCAAGTGGTGAAAATAAGAACTTACTTTTGGCAAGAACACTGGATCAAATCAAAGGTAAACTGACTGAGCTTCAAACTTGCAATCAGAGGGGTCCATAGGCAGTCCTGTCAGTTCTGAGACCCTCCTTGCTGAAGTAATAGCTATCAGGAAAAGTACCTTAATGGAGAGAATATGAAGAGGAATGGATGAAGGAGAGGGGATGAGAGTAAGATGTGGAATTCAAACAAAGAAATGAGAAAAATGTAGCCAGAAAAAGACAGAGTGTTTATACAGTGGACCCTTGTTATACGCTGGAGTTTGGTTCCAAGATCCCCCGTGTATAACAAAATCCTTGTATGCTCAAGTCCCATTAAATATAATGACATAGCAAAATGGTGTCCCTTATAAAAAAAATGGAAAATCAAGGTTTGATATTTTAAATTTATACTTTTTTTGAACATTTTCAAACCATGTATGCTTGAATCCATGTATAAAAAACCCATGTATAAGAAGGGCCGACTGTATCAACAAACTGTAAGACCGTTTCAAGTACTGCCCAAACAGGTCAGTGTCATTGAATGGAAGATCTTCTATAATTGTTCGGGGCTGGTCAGAAAGGCCTGATAATAGAAGCCAATCATGGTGATAGAGACCCAACACCCCAGCCATCGCCTTGTCTCCACAGCCAGCAGTGTGTTAAGGAGTCATGATCTGATGACCTGCCAGCTTGTATATGTCTGATTGAAAGAGAGAAACCATTCTATGTTACAGCACACCCTTCCTTTACACGGGTATCCATTCTGGACCCTCCTCACATAAGGGGAAAATGCGTCTGCTCGAGCCCCATTAGAAGTAATGGGGCTCATGCAAATGGTGTGCCATGGGTGAGCACCCCATTACTTCTTCCTGGACGCGAGAGTTTTTCCGGAGCAGCTTCCAGTGTATGCTGGAAGCCTCATATGGCATAATGCAGGCGCACTGTATTTGTTCCTGAGGTTATTTAGGAACGAAATCAGTTTCTCCCAAAGGAGTTGCCTGTAGGCCCCCTTGCAGGCCAAGTAGTTAGAGATCTTGGAGATGAGAGCAGCTAAAGAGTAGCATTTCTTCTCCATGGCATCAAGCTTCTTGCACTCCTTGTCCACAAGAGTAGAATGCAAATGGCATGAAGCTCTCAATTGGACAGCACTGACAATGATGGAATTACTGCTCCATAGGAGAAATGGCTGAATCATTTACTTTCTAGAGAGTTTCTAATTTGCTGGAAGTGGATGGGATGGATGACAGTGCTGACCAAGACTTCCTAATGACTTGCATGAGATATAGAAACATCAGTAATGCTGTAGAAGTGGTTACTTGCAATTGGATTAGCTGCAAAACCAGATCTTCCAATTGGAGTGAGATGTTGCTGGACCTTGATGTCTAAAGAATTGTCCATGCAGAGCATCTGATTAACATACACCTTGATATCATCAGTTGGGAGACATCATGAGAAGGCACAACTCATTGGAAAAAACAATAATGTTAGGAAAGGTAGAGGGAAGAAGAAAGAAGGGAAGGCTGTATGCTAGATGGATAGACTCTATTAAGGAGGTCACAGGTATGAGTTTGCAGAAACTATGCAGAACAGTGGAGGACAGGGAGTCTTGAAGATGTCTCATCCACAGGGTGGCCATGGTTTGAGACTGACTCAAGGGAAGTTAACAACAACAACAACAACAAGAAGTTATACTGCCATTGCTTCAATTGTTTCTTCTTTGAGAGAGAGAAGCCTCTTTTGAGAAGGTGCTTCTTTTGAATGGCTTATGCAGAGGTCCTGGTGGGTAAACACAGTCTTGAGTAGGAGGAGTCCCTAAGTAAATTGGAGGGCAGCAACATCATGTGAGTCCAAAGCTCTAGGATGAGAACAACTGTGAACTGTGTACTGTTTGGTGCTCCTTTTCTTTTCTGTAATACAGGCCTTGCAGAAATTATCTAAGACCTTGTCTAACTCGCTGTTAAGAAGTACTAGACTGCTGAAACAGAAATACTTAATTTGAGACCTAGCATCATTTTTTATACTGGTGGACATCTGCCAGGCATGGAATCTTATAACAGCTGTTGTTACCTTGAGCTGCCATGCCAGAGACATTTTCCTTAGAAGCATAATCTGTGGAGCACCACAGTACTGATTTGTTAAGCAGCCAGTTCCTCTATTTCAAACAGAGTAGCCACATTTTGATGATAATCTGGAAGAACATTGTGGAAAGAAGCTACCTATTCTCATAAGACCTGTTGTTAAGCAGTCAAACAGGCCCCATAATTACTAACTCTCATAGTCAAGGCTACAGAATAATACATACATCTGCTAATCAGATCTCGTATATGTGTTTAGGAGTTGAGTCCTAAGAAACTGCAGCAGACACAACAGCCAATCATGTGAGCCTGAATCCAAAGTCTAGCAGGATTAGTAAAAGAACTCCAAACCAGAGTTGCATATAGAGCACTAAAGCTGTTGTAAGTTACAGAACAAGGAGCCAAGAAAAGAGTGGGTACATATTCAAATTTCAGATTGAAATGAAACATTTTATACTTTGGTACTATATTCCTACTCATCCCACAGTACAACATGGACTGTGGATAGAGGTTTATATCTGTTTGCCTTCTCTTCATATTACCATAGTTAGGACTTTGTCCACAAAGGCAGCCTAAAAATATTTGAAATGAATAAATATCTTTAAGAGTAAATTCAGGCACTTGTTGCTATGTGCCTATGTGTTGTTTGCGGCAAGATTTGTTCGAAGGTTTACCTTTGCCTTTCTTTAAAGCTGAGAGAGTGTGACTTGCATCAAGGTCATCCAGTGGATTTCCATGGTTGAGCAGAGATTCAAAGCCTGGTCTCCAGAGCCACAGTCCAATGCTCAAACCACAATGCCATGCTAACTCTCTAAATTCAGGTAGTCAGTGCAATAATGCCAAAGCAAAAGGAGAAATATGAGAGAAGTACTTGAAGAAACACTGAAGATTGCAGATGTTTTTCTCTAGACCATTGCTACTCAAAGTGATGGTCCTTGGACTTGTGCTACTCCATGAGCCACTGGCTGCTGGTGTCTGGAAAATTTTCCAGGAAAGAAAGCAACAACTGTACCCAATGGTCACAAACATGGCACTGATCCCTAGCATGTTGACAAAAGAAGTCTGCTGGTCAACCACATCAGATAGCTTAAGAAACACTACTATAAACCATTCCCATCAACACAGAAATGTCAGCATGGAAAGGTAAAACAAAACCATGCATCTTCATCTGCCTTCCACACTTATGTTTCTCAAAAGCCTGGATAGGGGCATGTTCTTGGTGCAAAGATTTTGGAAGTATCTGCTGGGAAACTGAGACTTTGGGGGGGGGGATTCCACAAATTAATTCAGGCTGATAAGATTAATTAGGATTTCTAAGAAAATTATTTCTCAGCTTTTGACCTTTAGTGTTAGGAAATGTAATGGTGATCTGTATAATTTTTTAAGAATTTACTGTTAAAAGACTTAACCTGTCAGGTGCATATTTGTCTCTTTAAAAATTCAAATACAAAAATACAAGTTTTAATATTTAACCAAGGATTTGTATACTTTGAACTAGGATATTAAGTTGTACCTGAAAGTGTACTTTTTATTTATCTGACATTTTACCTTCTGAATGAAGCTGACAGTTTTATTTTTATCATTAAAACTCTTGTTCTGTGTGTATCTGGTCTTTGACTTTGCTCATCCATAAAAGATGGAATCCTATGCTGTTACATGAGAAATCTGGGATCCTTGCATCACATGAAAATGTATTCCATATTCTTTTATAACACATATAAGAGGGTCTACTCCCTATTAGCAGCAGTAAAGAACTGAATACTCCATATGAAAGTCAAGTAGCAATAGAAGGTTAGGGACATTAGAAAAGTTGCAACAATATAATTTGTAGTACTCTCCAGGAGGGCTTTGTAAAACACTTGAGGAACACAGTTCATTTTGAAATGAAGGATAAATACCTTTAAAGATTATTGTTCTGTATCACTCTATTCTATCTCCTCTTTCTAAAGGCAAGAATTATATTAAATATGAATATGATTCTTCCACTAATTAAAACTCTAATTCATTCCTTGAGAGCAAG
The DNA here is from genome assembly GCF_019175285.1 of Sceloporus undulatus. Classification (NCBI taxonomy): domain Eukaryota; kingdom Metazoa; phylum Chordata; class Lepidosauria; order Squamata; family Phrynosomatidae; genus Sceloporus; species Sceloporus undulatus. Next base: position 323,852,936 of record NC_056522.1, on the reverse strand, counting down.
AGAAGATTAAAATTACTTTCCCTTTGTTCACTATGGAAATTCAGATCAAGTATTTTGGATCTGTGATTTGATGGTCCATTTCCAATAAAATATATGGCTTTTAAAACTTGTAAGATTATGCTGTTTTGAATCTCTCACAGTCATTTCCATATAAACTCACAATGAGAACCTAAATGCTACGGATCAGTTCTGAAAAAAAGAGATAAAAATGTATTTGTTCTTGAAAGGCAATATAGATTAAATTCAGTAATGTGATAGAGCACTACAATATTACCAAGATTTTTGGTATGAAAATCTTTAAAGATAAATTTTCTACATTATGCTAATTTCCTAAGCATACTACACACACACACACACACACACACCACACAAACATGAAACTTTATGTCATTCACTCTTCATTTGACGGAAGACTCCACAGAAATTATAACTAAACTTATAAGAATATGACAGTATCAAGCAGTCATAATGAATATGAATTCTAGAGATTTTCTCGAGACCCACCACTTAGCAAAGAGAAAATAGCACAGTGTCTAAGAGACTGCAAGTGCTTCACATGTAGAATGTTTCAGATTCATTCCATCCTGTTTTTTAAAAAGGATATTTAAAACAAAAAACAAAAAAAATCTGTGTGAGAAATAAGAAAGCCAGTGTTAGACAAAAGTGGGGTGCATACACAAATAATCTGACCTGGTTTAAAACAGTTAAGAATGTGTTAAATGTTTAGTTTTAAACAGTGCCTGACACAACAGATTTTTCGCACAAGTCAAAATGACACCTGAGCCGACTTACTTTTTAAAGACTGACACAGTGTTTATAAGCAGGAAAATCGAACTCACTTTGCAATGTATTACCAAAGCAACTGTTTTGCCATTTACCTTGATAATGCTGGCCCTTTCACATTAGGGACTCGGGGGGGGGGGGGGGAACAAACATTTTATTCTTATTTTAAAATGACAAAAATTTATGCTGCCTTAAAAATGAATAAACTACTATGGTGTAATGTTTTACAGACTGGGGACCCTTAGTCCTCATCAGATACAACTGGTATCTGAAAGGTACTATTATGCCATCATTCACGTATTGATTTTAAAATACCAGAAGGTAGCTCTGTAGTATCAAAACATAACTAACACTGTTACTCCTCAGAATGCTATTCGAAAGAGAATGAGGGGAAAAGAATGAGAGTGAGTGGTATAGCACAGACTGCTGGAAGAAACACAAAATGATTTCTAACTACCTAGTCACACTATGTAACCTTGGAACAGTTAATACTTTGCAAACTAACCTAGCAAAAAGGCTTGTTGTGAAAATGAATGGGGATAGCCACCCTGTACCACAATCAGTCCTCCTTGGAGAAAATGAAGCATATCATCATCATCATCATCATCATCATCATCATCATGAATAATTTAATTTATTTTGCCCGCCCCTCCCGACGGATTGAGGCGGGGTTACAACCTGATAAAAACATACAATACAATCATAAAATCCAACAGTACCAATAAATACATCCAGTTCCAATAAATACATCAGTGGTTGTTTACAAAGAGTCTTCTCCGAGGGGAAAGTCCTAATCAAGCTCAGGAGGGTAGGCCCGCCGGAAGAGCTCTGTCTTGACTGCCTTCTTAAAGGCGTCCAAGGTAGTGATAAGACGGATCTCTATATAAATCTGACAAATTAATACAATTACATTAATTACTGTGATGGTTTTCCTCAAAAATCTTTTAAACAGTGTGTTTTATCAACTGTATGATAGGGAAAAAATAAAAGTAATATCCCTTTATGGCAGGGTGGGTGAGAATCATGCAATATTCCAGATGTAACTGGGTTGCAACTCCCAGCAACTCTAGCCAACATAGCCAATGATAAAGAACACTGGGAGGTGTGCTTAAACGACATCTGAAGGGTTGCATGATTCCCACCTGTGTACTAGACGCTGCACAAGCACTAGCAGAACTAGCACACAAAAAGTGTGAGGATTGGGAAAGTATACTGCCATCTCTCTACCAGACTCTGGGCTAGTGGAAAACAAGAAAGTGGTTTTCATGGATGCTGGCCATGAAAGCCTTTGACTTTACATAGGAAAGTGGCTGCTTGCTTCTTTTCAGCCAAACAGTCGCCATTCATACGGAGGGATTCCCACTTTTTTTCTTTAAAAAAACATTTCCCCTTTTTGCATACTTAAGATGTCCCACAGTTATTCAGACACTCTGGCATTATCTCTAGATGAATCCATTTCTTTGTTGTACCAGTTGGCAAAGAGCCATTCAGTTTACTATGAGAAGGAATGTTACACCTTGATATCGGCATAAATAACCAATTCCTAAAAATTATATGTAATAACAGCAGTGCTGAAAGAACCTTAACTATGAGCAAGAATTCCATGGTACCATAAAGTTGTTATGGCAACAAGAACAGTCAGATAGAGAAAAAGACAAAGAATATGCACAGTTGTAATTCTGCCGACAACATAATCCTATTATTAAAATTTGTTAAAGAACTGGCATTACAACAAGAATCTCAGATAGTGTCGTCAGAACTTGCCTGGGCTTTATTCAGTATGGTCTTCTCCACTATATGTTAATATGCATTACTTCACATGTTTCTGAGTCCATTCTGAAGTTGTAAACCTATTATCCCTTCCAGTCTCTTCAGGACTCTTCATTTTGATGCCCCAAAATCTGCCTGGCCACAACATCATACAGACCATGCATGCTATGGTTCTCCCAGATTTCTGTCACCTCTCAGTGCCTGCATCAGGGAACATCAACTGTGACGGGTGCAGGGATCAATTGTCACGCTGCACTTCCCCAGAGGGCTGCACCTCACCCTCAAAAGTCAGCCAATGAATGGCTGAAAATGAAGTGTCTTCTGGCTTCTGGTCTTGGGTATCTGGGTCCAATTTCTTTATTGGGGGGGAGGGGGCTGTTGGAACATACCCACCACTCACATGTGGCTTTTAAACAGTTTTTACGTCCCAAATTTTGGGGAAGAATTAGTGGGGCTCAGGAGGCTTCAGGGCACAAACAAGCCCAGAGCTACAGCTTGTTGATATGTAAATACAGTATTCTAAGTGACAAGGACTCTGAGATATATAGCTTTTAGACTCTGCTTTAAAGGACTTGACAGGCATGCTGAAACAATATGACTCCTCGTGATCTGTTGCTCCCACCTTCTACCAAGCCTTGTAACTAAGGTAGGAATCATGCAACTCTACAGATATTGCTGGACTACAACTCTCAGAATTTCTCATCATTTGCTATCTTCCAAGGAGGCTCTCCTGGTCCTAAGCCAGTGTCTGTCTTCAGTAATGGACCGGATGAGGACAAAACAAGTTGAAACTTAATCCAGACAAGACAAAGGTGCTCCTGGTCAGTAGGAAGGCAGATCAAGGAATAGGGATCCAGTCTGTGTTAGTTAGATGGGGTCACACTCTTGCTGCTTTGATTATCTCTCTGTTTGCAGAAGATCCTATCACAGCTAGATCTTAGTCCATTAAAATTTTAGAGCGATAGTGTTCTGGTGGACAACCATTCTCCAGGAAAGGCAGATCCAAATCCAGGCTGCTGAAGAAGAAAATCTATGCAATGTTGAACTTATAGGTAAGAAATGGGGCAGGGGTAGCAGTCACTGAAAAGAAGAGGGGGGCAACAATGGTGAGAGATCTGGAAACCATTCCCTATGAGGAGCAACCTAGGGAGCTGGTATGTTTAACCTGGATAAGAGAAGCTTAAGGAGTGACATGATAGCCATGCTTAAATATTTGAAGGGATGCCTATTCAGGATGACGCAAGCTTGTTTTCTGCTGCTCCAGTGACAAAGATATGGAGCAATGGATTCAAGCTACAGAAAAGAAATTCCCCCTAAACATTAGAAGAACTTCCTGATGGTAAGAGCTGTTTGATAATGGAACATGCTGCCTCAGAAAGTGGTAGACTATCCTTTTTGGGGTTTTTTGAAAGAGACTGGATGGCCATCTGTCAGGAGTACTTTGATTGTGTGTTCTTGCATGGCGGTCCTTATGGTCTCTTCCAACTTTATGGTGCTATGATTCTGTATTTATTTTTTATTTCCTTCCTGGGGAAATCTATAATTTGGAACCTGTCGGCCACTGAAATATATTGACATAGGAGAGATCATGCAATTGAAAATAATCCCATAAAGTAGTTACAATGGAGAAAGGTTTTGGGAAGCCTGAGTGATCATTTTAAATTTTATGGCAACACAGTCTAGGACAAACCTGTCTTTCTGAAAAGACAGGGAAACATCCAGGGATTTATAAACAGCCAATTATGGGTATCTTTTCTTGTATAGGAAATCATGATCAGTTGATGTAATTTGATAATCATCTGATTTCATTCTCATGTGAGGACAAAAAACCTCAAAACCTGAAATGTCTTGTTCCTGTCAACGCTCCAACAGGACATACTTCTTCGAGCCAGAGAAGTCGTTTCCCTTCATCGAAGCAGTTCAGAATGGCTACATGACGAGAATCACCGATAATGATATTAAATCTTTAGTACTAGATGTTGAAGGAACCAATGTGGATGTGAGGGCGATCTGGCTGCGACATTTGTCACCCCATTGATCGCCAGGGTTGATTCGGCTGATCTGGATGGCTGATCTGGCTGTCCCCTTCCTCCCTCACCGCTCCATGTGCGTTCCTCCCGAAGCTGCACGCTCGGTGGAAGAGCATGACCATCCCAGATAGAAGGAGTGTACCGTTCTTCGGTCAAGGGTATAGGATAGCTGCACTCCACTGCTAGAACCTCCAAACATGCTCAAGGCCCATTTGTAGGAGAACGTAGGGTAGTCAAGCTTCCAAGGAATCAATGTTAGTACTATGTACATTGTGTGTCCAAATGATCCGAAGATAGCATTGGGAATTACACTGCCAATTCTAGTCCTCTTAGTGTCCCCTTCCTCCCTGACCGCTCCATGTGCATCCCTCCCGAAGCTGCACGCTCGGTGGAAGAGGACAACCATCCCAGATAGAAGGAGTGTACCGTTCTTCGGTCAAGGGTATACGATAGCTGTGCTCCCCTGCTAGAACCTCCAAACAAGCTCAAGGTCCATTTGTAGGAGAATGTAGGGTAGTCAAGCTTCCAAGGAATCAATGTTAGTATTACGTACATTGTGTGTCCAAATGATCCGAAGATAACATTGGGAATTACACTGTCAATTCTAGTCCTCCTAGTGAAGAACATCAAGAAGCAATTTACATTTGAAGTCCAGGTACTAGATAGTAACAATGTCCGGCGCCAGTTTCACGCCAGTACCTACCAGTCTACCACACGAGTCACTCCATTCTTTTGCACCATGCGCTTGTGTCTGGATGATGGTTGGAGCAGAATTCAATTCAACTTATCCGATTTCACACAACAGATATACAAAACGAACTATGTTGAGACTCTCCGGGTTCAGATCCATGCAAACTGTTGTATTCGCAAGATTTATTTTTCTGACAAACTCTATTCTGAAGACGAGCTGCCTCCTGATTTAAAGATTGATATCCCAGTCAAAAACAAGGGCAAGAAATGATACCGCCACATCAGGAAGCCCTCCGAGTCACACAGTGAAGCTGGATGAAAGTGTGGGTTCTTTTATTTTTAATTTAGTAACTTAATTTAATAAAAATTGGTATCTGTACTGTTGGGACCAGACGCACTGGTCTTGGTAGCTCCTCCTGATGATGTTAGATGAATGGTGAAGGCAGCTTGTTCACCCCACATTGCAGCTATAAGAAGTTTCCAAACAAACAAAGCAAGGGCTCTGTATTACTGAAACCACAGAGGACAATTACAAGTTATTATGGCTTTTTAAAACAGAGCCTGCATGCAGTGCCTTGGGACTAGGACACTGGAGACTTGGGTCCAAATCTTGCAAGTCATACTCTCTCAGCCCCAAAGGAACAGAGCACCTGAGCTCCTGAAGGCTCTTACTTGGGGAAGGAGACCAGGCGCTCCTTGAGAGACTGGACAAAAGGGTTTATCCAGTGATAGCGCAGGACCACAACTTGAGAGAGGCTGGTGTAGAATTCGGTCAGGGTGGTCAGAGAAGCCATGCTTGTGTGCGTGTGTGAGAGGAGGAGCTGCAGCAGAGCCAGGAAATCCTCCTCAGCCTCATCTGTAGAGAAAGAGGGAACAAAAACCAGCAGATCGGGGGGACTGGAGGAAAGAGGAGCCTATGGATGACCCACAGGCCTGGAGAAGCCCTAACTACTTGAAGGCCCTTTCCAAGCTCCCACCAACTTCTAGGAAAGCTCATGCTGCCAACTTCTTTCTTTCAATCAGTCTCAAAGGTGTACAAGATCTCTCTACATATTATCACTGGACCTAAAAGCATCTAGGAAAGCTCCTGCTGCCAATGACTTTCTTCCAGTGAGTCTTAAAGATCTCTCTAATACTGATTCCAGAGACTAACACGGCTAAAAAAACAAAACAAAACCCTGAAATGTCTTCTCACCACTGGAAAAGATTACAAAAGTTTCTTCTCTTTTTCTTTTGTTTTCATATGACAAGACATTTTTGTGATGATTCTACCAAGACCTTTTATGCAGTTTGGAATATTTGTACAAAATAAGATTGAGGATTTTTGCAACGTATTGAACAAAAACACAAAATTTGTGCAAAAATACTGCATTTTGTACATGACAGTGTTTCTGCATAAAAATAAAAAAAAAGCAGTGATCTTCTCAGTCTTGGTCAGGTGGAACTTTTTTGGCAACATTAACAATTTTTTCAACATGTCAAGGCCCTCATTCTTTTCAAGGCCAAGACTATTTGTGAATATTCTTTACATCCTAATTCGAGAATCACTACCTCCAAAATTAGAACAGCTATATTCTGTATTCATCAAAACCATGTGACTTTCTTATCTTCTCAACTGTACATGAGCCATGTACACAAACTATACTGACTATACTGGTTCCAGGTATCTTATATTTTGGGTTATGGTATTTGAAATAAATTAAGTGGGGGGAAATATATGTAGGGCAAGGTTAGGTCAATAGCCATCATTAACTATAAGATGAACCAGACTTGGAAGGATAACTTAATAGTGAATACAAGTAGGTGACATGACAAGATTTTGATGTTTGAGACTCTGTACAGATTGGCACAGGGTGCAGTGTCCTGATGCTGGATGCCGTGACTCTGCCCCCAGGGTGTCATGATGCTACGTGCCACTCCAAATGGATCCGGATCGGAGCCATGGCATGAGGTTGCCCCAATCCGGCCAGGAAAGGGCACAGTTTTTATAGCCTCTTAGTTACAAATGCTAGTATTATGGTCACTTCTCTGTCAGTGATTAATTTATGCCACTTTTCTCATCTTTTTAATCATTGATTTTCTACCCATGGTTTGGATGCTGACTAAATCTCAGCAAAAGGGCAAGCCCCTTCCACCTGTAGCAAGGACGCTGATCCAACTGAGATTTCTGCTGGAAGTTTGAGGATTCACCTACTCCCCTTCCCATGCATAAGTCTCTTGCCATCACCCTACTGTTTCAGAGAGTCTTTAAATCCACTGGAGAGAAATTGTGGGGGTGTAATAAGTTTTGAGGTCGGGACTTGTGGGGAGAGGAATGAATAAAAAATGCCTCCTTTCTCTCCTGCCTGCAGTAGTGCCCTGAGCAAGAAATTCCACTCAAGTAACATTGCTATTAGATCACTAGTTAGGATTCAGGTCAATTTTCCCCATTCCTAGTGTTTAAGAGAAACAATGAAGAAAAATTAGTTCTTAAAATTCAAATTGTAAATTAGTTCTTAAAATTTAAATATTTGAATAGAATAGTTTAATGATGTGAACAATCTAGTAGTATAGGTGTTCAAACCTATTTTTGAAGTAAGTTAATCCTATGTGCCTTCTGCCTGCATTAAAAATGTATAGCAACTATAAAAAAAGGTTGGCATTATTCACATAGCATTCAAGCGAAAACATTTCAATTAAACATTAAATCCACAGTTATCCATAAACCAGAAATCATATTTAAATCAAGAGTGGAAATGAGATTGAAAATAATTTCTATTTATAATGTACACATAAGCATAAACTATTTTTTAAAAAATCAGTGGAATTTACTTCCACATAGACATAGTCAAGAATATTTTTCAATGCAGAAAATGAGATTTGAAATAAATATTCTGAAATAAACTATTTTATCAACTTAAAAAACACACCTTTAAATAATTTTCCATTACTACTATTTTTAGATATGCTCAGTTATCAGCTACCTACACCCCCCCCCAGCTAACTTGGAAAGCATTTCCCCCAAACATTTGCTGCATAAAAATCTGTTTGTCAATTTCACTAATAGCAGGTTTTCTGGAGTGACAACCCATTCAGACGGAAAGGACATAGCAAACCTTGTAGAATCATTTGATTTTTCTTCCTGCCAATAGGCATTGTTGTTCATCAGAAGAAATAATTAGTGGATTATGTATGGAAAACGTCATCCTATCAGTCCAGTGCCTGATTTGAATAGCTCATATAAACAACTCACTGATGCAATGAGTACTCACTGTCTTGAGATATGACACAACACACTACATCCTTTGGGAGTTTCTCCCCTGTTCGCAAGCAGCATTTCACATCTGTGCTTGACAGCACAGAAGAGCAGGCTGTTCCACATCCACTACCAAAAACAGGCTGTGCAGGTAAAAAGTTAAGCCAGAATCTGCAGCCCAATGACCCTGCCTTGCAACGAAACATACCATCTCATCAAAATGGATAACAGAAAGAAGTTTTCACTATTGGAATTCATGTGAAAAAAGCAAATGGGGTTTACTGAAGACGAAAGCTTTCAATTAATATTTCATAACTAATGAACATCTGAGTTAAGAATTGGTACATCTTTCTCTATTGTTTCAGAAGATGCAAAGTCCATTGCTTTTTTGTAGCCTCTTAAAAGAAGAATAATCTAATGTACCATCTAGAGAGGCACCTCAAGGATCTGGAATAACTGGGAGTAAACTGGAAGCAAGCAGCAACAAAATGAAACAGCACCAGCAAATGAGACAGACATAGTACAGATAAAAGAAACTGCAAAGCTAGTGTACAGAATACATTTTTAATGCAGAACACTACTTACCTGAGGAGTATGTGGAGACAGAGAATTCAAAAATGGTCTTCACCTGATAGGTAAGTTTTATTTTAAAGAAAATATTATTTCTTTTCTAAGATGAATATTGCTCTGATTCTGTGATGGTAAGTGAATTTCACCGGTATCCTCATCCACATCAAGTCTGAATTTCAAACCTTTAAGGTAAATGTTCTTGTTGCATTTCCTACACTGTACAAATAATTGATTTTTATGATGTGTGTTTTTTCAAATTACCTTATTAAATTCTTTTCACTAGATTTGTCTAGAATTGCTTGCCAAGACTGAAAGTGCTATTTGTTTAAAGCTAGCAAATGCAAAAATAATATCCACAGATATAAAGTCATACCACAGTTACTATTTACAAAGTAGTATTTATTGTTCCTCTATATTTAATGAGAGCTATTACTGCAAAAATTTTGATACAATAATAATGTAACATTTTATATGTCTTTTATTAAGGTAAAAGCCATGCTTAAAATACACTAAGAAAATCAGCCGAAAGTGTCAATTATAGTTAGCTGTGAAACTATAGTAACTGATGTTAGCGCACAGGATTAAACAATGAAAGCTTAACATACAGTTTAAATACCAGCTAAGAATAAGAGTGCAATCCTGTTACACATGAGATCTGAAAATATATATTTTAATCAAAATAAGCAATAAATGAAGACATAGAGAGTCAAACAGCACTGTTAACCTGGTTATGGTGTAACAGATAACAAAAATGTTGTATATTACCTCAAATATAGAGTGTATTGAGGAGCTTTAACAAAACAGCAACATCTGTTGGTTCAAAGGCTGGCAGCTTACTAACGTTCTTGGTTAAGGCATTTGGCAGACAGAAGTGCTTACACCCCTACCAAAAAACATTATGGAAGTCATATGATCACTGTTTAATATAAATTATGAAACAATAGAAATATTGTCTCCCTTTCCAAGAAACCAATATTTATTTTCATGTATTATATTGTCAACTTCTTTCTCCTCTCACTTACCCTTCTTAATACTCTAATTTCTTTCAATCTCTTCCTTCATCACATTTCTCAATAGTTTGACTTTTACCTCCCTGTCAAGTATAAACATACCTTCTGCTTCTCCACCAAGTACAAACACACAACTGTCAAAGAGTTAAACAGTTTTTAGTAGCTATAAAGCAAACTTCACAGCCAACCTCAGAAGAAATGCCCAAGTGGGGAGAAAAGCCCTTCTCTTCTACTTTCAGATGGTGGGGATCCTGCTGGAACGTAGGCTCATTTAGAACCTTTAGAGGTTAATTACTCTTTATATTTTGATTAATACTTTCTCTACAAATATGAAATCTTTTCTGCCACATTCTGCTCCCAAAATAAAGAAAGAAGTCTGGCTTTGATGTTTTTTGCCCACTTCTTCACTCTCATTCAGCTAAATGTGCAAGGGAGGTTTTGTCTATATGTCTCTTCCAAATATGACATATATGCAAGAGTTACAGGGGCACAATGTTTTTTGCTTGCCTGCTTTCAATTGCTGTTTATTTTAGGGTTCTCTGCAACTACAAATAATGTTCTCCATTACGCAAGGCTTTTGGTAGCAGCAGAAATGTAACTCATGTGCATATAAGACTACAATTTACCCCTTTACGCTTTCAACAAAAAAGTAAGAGTGGTAAAGCTTTTTACTGCTTCTCAATTATGAGCAGCAATTTGCTATTTTGAGGATACTTGAAATACAACATCCTGCATCTATTTACCACTGTATACTTATGAGCAGACTATCTTCCCAAAGACTATTTTCACCTGACAAAGGTGAAAGGAAAAACCCAACCACACACAGGTAGACATATCAGATATGCAAGTTATATTTTAAAAGTGGACTCATCAATTTCACATTATGAAAATGCCAATATCTATACATGGATTAAAATAAGGTGGAAAATCTACTCAAAAGTTACTCACTTCAAAAATCCTACACATGTCTGTCCTATAAACATCTGCATTCACAAAATATAGAATAAGTAAAAACCTTTCAATATAAAACATATTGAAAACATAACACTTAAAAAAACACCATTACCTCTTAAAATTACATTAGGATATACAGTTGCTATTATAAAATCAAAACCTACAAAAATAAAACTTCACCTTCATCACCAAGAGCTTTGTTACAGTTCAGTGAACATAGCAAAGACCTGATACACCTAAAACCTTTCATGGCAGGTGCCATCAACAATGGAAACAGAGAGAAAAAAGGACAAAATATCAACCAAGAAACACGCAATCAAGTGCAACTTTAGGGGAGAAATCTGTCTACGATTACTGAAAACAATTTAAAAACAATTTGAGTAAAAAATACTGAATTTTTATATCTATGTTAATCCCGAAAATCACTTTTGAGCACAGTCAGTTTAGGCCACTTGTTAAGTTTGGCACTGATATCTGCCAAAGTGGAAGTGTAGACAAGTCCTTAAAATAATGTTATTATCAAGGCAAATACATACCAAGCTACTCAAAACAGCTAAATTTCAATGTAATACTGTTTCATAAGAACAACTGATGGTGATTTAACATGGTCTGCTATACCGTCTGAAATAAAAATATTGTTAAAGTTTTACTGAAAGGCATTTTAGCTATGGTACAGTGGCTTTGTAGATTTCTTGAGAAAAGCTAGCCCAAAAAGAAAGCTATAATAGAACAAAGAATTTGTAACTGGTCCTTAGTTCAAGATCATTGGTTCAGCAAGTGATAAAATTAGGAAGACCTTCTATTTGATTCTCACTTTTCAGTGTGTCAATTTATATACTTCTACCTAATTACAAATCAAATGTTAAAAGATTATTCTCCATTCTATCTCTCGTTTCTTCTTGAATCCTTTTTGAACGATTTGGTTGTTAAAACCATTCAACAGTAGTCTCTCTAAAGTGTTCGTAATCCAAGGTATTTGAATATTGACTGCTACCCAAAAGAAGGCATGTGGTTTGCCACTACCCACAGTTACAAATAAATTTCCCTATTATTATATTCAAAACTGCAAGTCATCTTTGTTAATGTCTGTAAAGCTTCATGCTGATATTCCTAGCATATTTAAACAATGAAAAGAACTGGGGCAAGAGAAGGAGGTACATGCATTTAAGAAATAGAATTGCTCTAAAGGGGGAGAAGGATACTAAAATACTGAAACCAGGAAGGTAAAGGTGATATTTTAGAGATCAAAACTGGGTTCAATACAATTAAAACAGGAGCATTTTATAGAGTATAAACTAGCCACAGTAGAATGTAATCCTGTGTAGACTACTCATCATCTTTGCTATGTAAGGCTGCAGGCGTCCATAGCTTCTTGTTGGTGCAAAAGTCTCTGCTTGGGGAGGGGATGGTTTATCAAGATGAAATAACAAGACATTGTGACCTGACAAGAAAACTATTTTCCTCAAAAGTGAGATAAAGTAAGGCCTCCTGATACAGGTAGAAAAGTTGTTCCATGCTGGGTTTGCATTTAGGCACAAGATAACCACAAATCAAACGTGAAAATGAAATCAAATGTCTCACTCCAAAGGTAAAGCTTCCCCCTCTGCCTCATAATAAGGTGGAAACATCTTTTTAACAGAGTAAGAAGTTGTGGATAACGTTGAACGGTGGCACTCCTTTAGCAAAGCAATGGTACCCAGCTGAACCAGGAGGGATAATCCCTTTCACCACTACTGCAGCTCTCATGCACTCCGAAAACTAGTTCTGAGTGCTAGTGGGCACTATGCAGTTTTGGGAAAGTAGAAGTCCTGAAGAGCAGAGGGGATAAAAGTTCTGTTGCAACTGTCAGAGGAATGACAGACTGACCCCTTTATGTTTTGCCTTAAGAAAAGGATATGGTTGGGTTGTTGTGTTTTTTCCTTCAATTATTTCTAGCTCAGTAGTTCACTGCAAGGAAAGTCATGGCATTTCTCTAACCAGTGCTTTGGTGTATACAACAGCTAAATGAAGATGTCAGCCACAGATGCTGGTGAAACGTCAGGAAGAAAAAAAATTCTAGAACATGGCCACATAGCCCGAAAAACCCACCAAAAAACAACAGCTAAATAACTTTTTCCCAAATGCAACAATACATAGAGTAGAGAAGTTAAGTTCCCTTATTGGAGGTGGTGGACATGATGAACCTAGCAAGGATAAATATTAGCAATTTTACAGGGTAATTGACAGAATTCATATTTTTGCTAATGCTAATCTATCAGGTTATACACATGCTGAAGTCTAACTGACAATAGATTTAAAGCTAAATCCTTAACTTTCAATACATCTTGAACATCTAAAACACAGCTTAATTCTTAATTCCACATAACTTCTTTTCTGAAGTACAAATAATTTCCCTTTGATCAGGAAGACAAAAATACAGGTCCCAAAGATACTTTGAGTGCCACAGTGGCATATCATTTGCCTTTCCAATGGAAACTGTAGTAAAGCTCTCTGAGTCTCACCCAATGGGTGCAAAGGAAAGGCCTAAATTCTGTAGTCTCTGTTCTATTATATCACCAGAGTACTGCTGGGAATTAACTAGCTCCAATCACTTCTTAGTTATAATTCTTTTTCCAGTACCTGCAGTATAACTACTTTACACGTAACAAGGAGCAATTCCACTCCTTTTGTGGTACACCTGTATTTTAAGTTGTTTTATAGTTACAGGGGTGTGGCCATACTAAATGGTAGAGGCCTCGAACCCAGTGCTACTCAAAGTGGCAGTCTATGGGCTAATGTCAGTCCATAGAAAGTTTCCAGGAAATAAACAAATAGTTGTAATCAATAAGAACAAATAGGGCAATGGTCCCTGGCAAATTAAAAAAAATCTGCCAGAAGCAGTGCTGTAACCTGGGCTGCCTAGGCGAGAAAACTATGTGCTTCCTATCACAAGCCAGTGGCATTTGTATTTTTAAGAAACAGTTATAAACATTTTTAAGAAAAAGGAAAGGAAATAATAGCTCCTTTAAAATTGCAACTTTAACTACTCTGAGACATCTTGAAACAGAAACAATTACATATTGAAAATAACAACTCAGTCTCTTTAACAGAATGGATCTATATACTATATAATCATAGTTCAATAAAAGTTGAAGTATTTGCATAATAAATAAATAAATATGAGTTTTTAGTGAACAATCAATATACAGCTATGAAATTAAGGGAACTTTTTTCATCCTTTTGTTTATTACCACTGACAATTTTGCCATTCTCCCCCCCCCCCCCGTCCCCATTTTTCAAACATAAAATGAAGGCCTTGTCACTAAAAAAAATCTGCTTCATAAAAAAGTTGTGATGAAAATTTTACACAAGACTTGTGTTTGCATTAAAATCAGTAAATACATCTGCTGCTGATTAATAACAAATGGTGTCACCAACTACACTAGTATTAAACTATTTCAGATAAAAATTGTTGCAAGAAAGGCATAACAATCTGTCAACAATTTTTTAAAATGCAGAAAAACAAGCAATTCCTTCAATAAATCTTACCAAAGCCTTTAACTGATTAATTCTTGGAATGCAAACTATGCTTATCAAAGCCAGAGTCAGCTATTTCACCAACGCTCTGAACATTTGCCACATTCGTATGTCTGATCTTTCAACATTTTGGCTGTGCCCCGAAAGTAGATTTCATAGAAGCATTTTCCCCCCAACGGGTTGACTGTCTCACACAAGATGTTTAGATGTATATATATTTCCCTCAAAAGAGCTGACTTTTCATAAAGCTGAAACTTATAAGGACCAACACTCTGGATCTGTGATGATCTATTAGGAACAGGAAGATTTGCAGATCTCACCCTATTCAAATGAAATAGTTAACCTGCCCAATCATATCCATCTGAACATTGAGACACAAAGCAATTTCTTCCTTCTATAAAGTGCACATGTAAATGATGCACAGCAATATAGTGGAACAATGCGTTCAGATTACTCTATTACTTACTATACTGTTGCTTTGATAAATCTTTCACAATTAAAAAAAACCTGACTGGCAAAATCAATTATCATTTCAAAGAGTACATTTCATTAATTTATCCCATGCTATAATTTACTCTGTCAGCTACAGACATATCCAAAAAGAGTGGATACAATCAATATCCACACTGTCATATACTGTACATTTGATTCTGTAACATATAATAGTTACAAATTTAAGACATTAGCATCTAGATCTCCCTTAAAATTCATGGAATAATGTAGTGTGACTGCATAGTGAAAACTTTCCATGGAAACACTTAAACTTTAGGGTCTGGAACAAATGCTCCATTTTCAGAGTTGTAGATGCATTTTGCACCCATTAATGTTTAGTACTGAATTCAGGTCACTGGCAAGCTTGTTTTTCAGAGTGGTATCTACTTTTCTAACCCAACAGTACACAGCCTGTGACAAAAATATGGACATTTCTGTATCACTCACATTTAGCAACTGTTGAACAATACTGTAGTATCAATAATATCAAAATACATTCTCCTCCCACATACCTATATAGTCTGGCAAGTATTACTAAAGATCTAGTGCCGGAGAAGTGGTGCTGAAGTGCTGAGCATGCCATGGACAGCCAGAAAATCAAACAAATGGGAGCAGATCAGACCTGACATCTCCTTGGGAGCCAAGATAACCGAACAGAGGCTGTCATACTTTGACCACATAATGAAAAGACACAACTCACTGGAAAAGACAATATTGCTAGGGAAGATAGAGGGCAGCAAAAAAAGAGGAAGGCTGCATAGTAGATGGATAGATTCAATCAAGGCGGTCACAGCCCTGAGCCTACAGGACCTGAGCAGAGTAGGTGAAAACAGGGAGACTTGGATGTGTCTCACTCATAGGGTCGCCATGAGTCAAAGTCAACTCAAACACAGTTAACAACAACAAACAATGCACAGAATAATAATGTGTAGAATTAATAGCATGATCACTTCATTGCTGTATTTTTAAAACAAAAAAAGAGTTAAGGATACAATCATTCCTTCTTTCTCTCTCTGACACAAACACACGCACATCTCCCTGTTCTCTTTTCTTTGTTTTTACAAGTTCAGGCAGGGTTTTTCTCCTAATCAATTTTCCTAATTACTACTTTTACTATAATAGGGGCCACAGTAGCATTAAGTGGAAAATTGTTCTGGTTGCTTAAATATAAATAATATTCTATATAAGGGGGAAGATTTTGTATACAGCTATCCATATGTATGGAAAATTCTCTGTCTACTGCACATATTTATGTTCATTTCGTTACTTTGGATAATTT
Organism: Sceloporus undulatus; assembly: GCF_019175285.1. Classification (NCBI taxonomy): domain Eukaryota; kingdom Metazoa; phylum Chordata; class Lepidosauria; order Squamata; family Phrynosomatidae; genus Sceloporus; species Sceloporus undulatus. The sequence goes on along the minus strand of NC_056522.1, from coordinate 323,836,607 downwards.
CATGAAGTCCTTATGATATCAATATCATCTGCTGAGAAAACAACAGGAGAGGAATTTTTGCCCTGATGTCTTGTTTGTGATCTTCTAGCTGGCAGTGGGAAATAAGGCTGTACACAAGGTTCTTCTTATGTTCCTGTCCACACATGTTTCTTCTTTAGGAACTGAAGGCAAGCAGTTCCTTAAATAAACACTAAATACATATGTAGAGGAAACACACTTGTTTATCTTACTTAAAGAACAAGGAGTGCATACACAGAGAGGGGGAGAGAGAGAGAGTGCGCTAATGAGTAATGAAGCAGGTGTAGAAATAATCTGAATGTGGTCAGACTGGCAAAACATAGGAGACATTTCATATCAATCAGCCTCTATTCCTCAAATTGGTAGCGTTCATACTATAAAACAAAAATGGGGCACGAACCAAAATCTGACACAAAATAAAGTAGTGACTGCATTGGGTATGTGTGATTATATTCAAGTATCCATTAGCAGATATTGATCCACACTCTATAAAAGCAAAGATATAACTAAATTTAAAGTTGAGTTTTTAAAAATAATTATTTGTTTCACTCATTTTGCTGTGGTCCTCACTAGTCAAGACACCATAACTAAATAACATATTTTTCTATAAATGCATATTACTTTTTCTTTAAATTAAATTAAATAGACTGTAAAACTGCTGTATATAAATGCTTGCTTCTTGATATGACTTGATAAACACTTTCCTAAAGTCATATTGTATTTCTCAGGCTCTAGGGAAAACTGCCATTTGCTGCACACAGCTTTTATAATAACTGCAAAAGACAGAAAATGAAATGGTACATTTAAATTCTTCAAGTTCACAAGTTATGGAACAAGCAGTACCAGAATTGAGTATATGGGGCATGGATTATTAAAACCATGAAAAACGCAAAAGGAAACTCAAACACATAATAATAATAATAAAAACAATGGTGAATCACTTCACAGAGGAGCATGGCTGAATACTCTCTATGTCCTTGAAACCTGGGAAATTCCAGAGGAAGTTTTTACACATTTTTGTTTCCACTAGATGACATTTTTAGCATCACTGCGATATTTCCTTAATTTACAAATATAGGAATAGACATGCAAATTTAGAAATACAAAAGCAGAAGCAAACAGGTATTCCTACAGAAGATCCTTAGAAGTCAACACAGGCAGCCTAACAAAACTAAACTCGGGGGGGGGGGGTTGAGGTGGAGTGGGTGCGCACCAAACCACATGAAAGCCCAGAGAAGGGGTGAACTCCCATGGGGTGCTTGCTCATTGTCCATCTCAAACCCACCCCCTGCACCTGCTGCTCCCCGCTGCCGCTAGTGTGCCTCTGCTAAAGGGGGGAGGATGTCTCCATTGCAGAGCATTGCCCTGCTCACCCACATGTCCAGCCATCTGGGTCTTTCCACAGCTGGGCAGAAGGGTGAGTGAGACAGAGAGAGAAGGGGGCAGGAATATCCACTGACTTGCCCACCCACCTGGCTAGCCGCCTGGATCTTTCCGCAACTGGGCGGCCAGGCAGGCAAGGCAGAGGGAGGTTAGGGGCTAACTGCCACTACGACTGCCACCCTACACTGGGTGACACCAGTCCTAGTGGTACCACTGGATATGTTCTCTGCTACAGCAAATTTAAGCTAAAGAAAGACATTAACTTTCATATTTAAAACAATATACAGTTTCTTGTTTTGTCTCTTCTCCTGCCCCACTCCTTGATGTTCTTCTCATTTTCCAAACTGTAATGTGGATCGCAAGAGAAATTCCCAGCTATCCTGTCATTAGCTTATACTGTACGAATGAAATATCCAACGATCATCCTAGGCCATTATGGTCTATCCAATAACCATAACGGTATCAACACATTTTGAAAGATTACCCAATTTAAAACAACCAGTTGAATTTATTAAGCTTTTACTTTTAAGTTGCGGAAGGCTGATCCAAGATTCAATAACAGGAAAATCTAGATGAGAAAGTAAGGCCAGATAAATAGGAGAGCAAATCAAGAATTTAAAATAACATATTGACATTTTACACATTCACCCACAAGGAGATAAATGAAAATGAAATTAAAGTTTCAAAAGCCTGGAAAAACTGATCTATTCAAAGCTGTTTATCAATCAGTCAAGCATCTAACCTCAAAAGATTCATTCCAAAATAAAATTGAAAGGAAGTACTTCCAAAACTGAATTCATGAGGAGAAATTCTATCTTTTTTCAAACCAAAGCAAGAAAGTACAACCAACCAAAAACAATGAGATCCAGTACCACTATCTGTTAGGCTTTCCCCCTTCTTCCTACCTGTAACCATAAAAAATCAGTTCTGTATTAGTTAAATGCCAGATCAGAAGGGCAGTAACCTTCAAAACAATTTATTTTATTATTCTATGGGTTTCACATAATCTGAACCTTCACAGAAAGCAGTCTAGGCTCACATTGCTGCTAAATGTAAGGAACATGAAACTTTGTAGCTTTTTCTTATATATTCAGACCTCTGTATCTGTGGGGAACCTGTTCCACCACCACCACCACCCACAGATACCAAAATCTGCAAATGCTCAAGTCCCACTTTGTTTAATGGCAGTGCAGAACAGCAGCCTGTATGTGCCGCTGTTAAGAAAAATGGGGGCTTGCCATCTGCAGATGGTTAAATCCGTGGATGGCAAATTCACCAATACGGAGGGCATACTGTACTTATAAGTATATTTTATACTTATCCTGTATCTTGGCCATGCTTTGTGAGTAATTATCTTTTGTTGACTCTCTGATTCCAAGCAAAGAAAGCTTTCTAATAAGGAAAGGCGAGCCTGGTTGTGAATCAAACCTAATTCCCATTCCATTCTACTGCTTCCTATCCATGAAACAAGTGAACTACCAAAACTAACCTGAGCTGTGTGTCAACACTGAGCAGTACATCTGACCTGTACTCATCATAACAGCAGCCTAAGATTCACTAAAGTCAACCAGCATGGTAGAAACTGCACTTAAGGGGCAGCTCTAGTTGCTTGCCAAATGGACTAAACATTCATGATTTTTACAACAGAGCTCAACACAGACTTCTGTATCACAGTTTCTTTCCTAACCACTGATTTCTTTCCTATTGTTAAACTATAAACCCTTGAGGTAAGCACCAACATTTTCTTATTTTGACATGATGGCCCATATCGAAGGCTTGCACGACTTTGACAAGCTAAAATACTGTATGCAGATTATACTTTTACAGGTAAATATTATCAGGTTATATTTAGACCCAGCTAATTTTACATCACACGATGCCTAAATTTCCTTTGTTGATTGTTAGATTGTTCTCTCATCTTAAGTCTCTGCTCTTCACTTTCCCCATCTTGTCACATTCAGACATAAATGATGAGAAAAGAAGGTAATGTTCAAAAGCTACAAAGATGAAGAGGAGGCTGACAAAATGAAATAAATAGTGAGGAAATGGAACAGATAATTAATGTGGAGTCTGGTATGAATGAGGAACATGTAGGTGGAAAAAGAGGCAGCAGTATGAACAAAGTGACAGTGGACAAGTTTTGGTTCAGTATTACTGGATCAGTCACACTAAATTTTGCAACACTAGGACACAACAAACTGTTCACCCCAATGTCAGAACCATGCTGAACTATCTTTCAGATCTGTATTTTTAACCAAATAACAACACATACACCATTTATTACAATCAGTAAATAACAGTAAGATCCCTCCTTGTACACAGCCATAAATCACTTAAACCACTTAAGCCACAGATATTACCATGGTCCTGAGCAAATACAAAGAAAATGCAGATCCTGTCCTGTGGATTTATAGCATAATCCTGTATGTGCCCATACTGTGGAAAAATGTAAAAATGCTCAATTTATCATTTCTAGTCTTCACACAAGATGCGATTAATTTTACAATCATATCATTTTTACTGTTCATCTTAATTCATTCTAACCCTTCTATAATGGCACACTGATCTTCCCTTATTAACTTGTTGTTGTTATCAAGACAGTTTCAACATGTGGTAAAACTAAAAATGAAAGATTCCCAAGAGACCCTGTTACTAAATAGCCTGCTCAGGTCTTGCAAAGTTAGGGTAGTGTCCTTCCCACATGGCTGCAAAACATATAATGAACTTCGCAAAGACATGGATTACTACATCACATTCTTTAATATCAAAACATTTATTTTGGATATTGTTTTATTATGATGATAATTAAGATGAACAGTATACCAACTCAGAAATAAACCTTGCTGAGTATAGTTCAGTGGAAAAATTCAACAAAATTAATTCAACAAAAAGCTATGCAATTGTAAAGAGACAACCCAGGTTTCTCAAGAGCAAATTATGCTAATTACATTTGTTTCTTCTTTTGATAAAGTGCTTAGCTTGGTAGATAAGGGGAAATCTGTGTGGGGTAGAATATCTTGATCCAGCAAGTTTTGAACAAGGTCTCTGTTGTTGTTATACAGATCAAGCAGTTCAAAAGCGTGTAGAAGTGCAAGGAGATAAGTACATACCACATCAGTGGGAAAGTAACAGCGTTCCATGCAGTCATGCTGGTTACATGACCACAGAGTTATCTTTGACAATACTGGCTCCCTCGGCTAAGTAACGGCAGCTAAATAACGGAGATGAACACCGCCCCTTAAGTCAGACACAACTAGACAAATTTGACAAAGGGAAAACCTTTTCCTTTACGTTCTTTATCCCCAGAGACCTCTCTTTGTTGGTATTCTTGACTATGTAATTGCGACCATTCATTACATCTAGTCACAACCATAGTACCATGAAGCTGCACTTCACTCCTATATTTGTCAAAATGACTGAACTGCCATTTTGGGAATACAGCATGCAACATGAACATTCCTTTAGTTCAAGGCATTGTTCCAAGAAAAAAATAATGTCAGAAGGACAATTGGTATGAATAACAATGTGTTTACAAATGGAAGCCTACATCTATTTCCATTTCAATCCCATCTACTTTCTTTTAAAAGATGATGATAATCCAACTGCACCACTAAGAAGTTATTTAACAATCAAGTAGCATGTATAAAACAGTGAAAATGTGAGGGAGATTAATAGACATATAAGACACAAACATGTCCTTCCAAGAGACATCTTTCATAGTAAGACAATAAAGGGTGAAAAAATGCAGTATTATACTGAAGTATGTTCCAAGAGCTATGTAATACAGGCTGTCCGTTTCAGATTTCAGTGCTGAATGATGTAGAAGTCACCATTCAGAGTTCCTGAAGGCTCTCTCTCTCAAAGAAGCCAAGCAAGAGAGGGGGTAGTTTGTTTGTTTGACTCATTTTCAACCTTTACTGAGAGGTGAATCAAATGACCTTCCTTTAACAGCATACTTGCAATACGCCAGCTCATGGAAGTATGATATTTCTAGAACAGCTATAGACAATTCAGATTAGGAAATGGGCAAGACTATTCTTTACTTTCAAGGTCTTCACTGAAGTGAGACATACAAACTTTCATTGTCATTTTAATTGCATTCCCCTCTAAAACTGATATATTGCTGAAATTCAGTCCAGTCCTCTTTTGCTAAGACTAAGCAGTTAAATTCTACTTACATTCAGTTTTCTGCCAATTCAGTATTATTAACTTGCTGGAATAAAATTAAGATGTGCTACTGACAGTATTACTTAATGACCTCTCGCTTTGTGACTCATAATCATTGCTATAATTATGGTTTTATTTCTCATAATTTCTAATTACTTTTATTTGTTTAATTTATTAATTAATTGACTGCAGTGTCCTTAAGATCCAGAACATCTACTGTATGTTTCAGACCACAGAGTTGCCTGCGCTTGTGCTAATCCTCAGTGCTTAAAGTCACAACTCAAGTTTTAAACTATCAATCAGATATCATGTTTAGGAAAATGCAGTGCTGTAACTATGAATAATAGAAGCTTACTTCAAAATACAGTTGTCCCTCCACATTTGTGGCTTTGACTTTTGCAGATTTGATTAATATACAGTTGGCCCTCCTTTTTTGCGGGAGATCCATTTCGGACCCCCTCCCTGCAAAAACAGAGGCTCACACATATTCCAGCTTCATAGGCTTGAATGGTGTGTGCCCTCAGGTGTGCGGCCCAGATGTGCGTGCCAGGTGCGTGCACCATTAGAAATAGCACAGGTCACCCCCTCTGTGGATATTCAAGGTCGCAGATCTCAGAACCACAAGTTATGCGGAGTGACTGTATTCTCTCTAAGGATCTCTAAGTCCTCCTGTGCAACTCTGTTGGACACAGATGTTAGAGTTGCACTGAAGGACCTAGAGATTACTAGAGAAAACACTTCTCTAGGAATTTGTAAGTCCTCCATCAGATGTTGACCATGGAGTTGCACTGCAGGACCTAGAGATACCTAGAGAGGTGTTTTGTCAGGATTAGAAAATAATGGTATTTTATTTACGGGTTTTTTTTCTCACTTTCATGGGGGTCCTGTTCCCCTAAAAGATAAAAGTTTCCCCTTTGACAAGGTTGTCAAGTCTTGTCCAACTGTAGGGGGCAGCACTCATCTCTGTTACTAAGCCAAAGAGCCAGTGTTGTCCAAAGACAACTCCAGAGTGGTACTCTACTTGCTGGTGGTACTCCAGAGCGTTACTGAAGTGGTACTCTACTTGCACTTTTACATGATTTCAAACTGCTAGGTAGGCAGGAGCTGGGACTAGTGATGGGAACTCACTCTGTCCTGCAGCACTTGGACCTCACATTGCCTACCTTTCGATCTTGCAATCAACAGAGTCAGCGTCTTAACCACTGAGCCACCACATCCCTATGCCAGTGCCCCTAACCCCAGTGAATGTGGAGGGCCCAGTGTAATGGAAAGATGAGGTTCACAGGACAATAACATTTCAAATACTAGAAGATGATAGTATAGCTTGAGTTTTATATCTGAGACCAAGAGTGATGGGGAAGAGAAATATTGGAAGGTATAGGTGAATTCAAACTGACAACTGCTGACAAAATGTCAAAGGCAAAGCCACTATCAACCATCTCATGTGTAATTATGGTCATCACTCTAACTAAATGTCCTCCCCTACCCTATTCGATTAAAAATAGAGACAGATTTTCCACAAAGCACTGATCAATTTAAGAGAAGAAAGTTTTACAACACACTGAATCTTGCTGTGCAGTATCACACACTGCAAGTTTTAAAAATCGTTTGATAGCATTTTTACTGAACAATATATGCCATTCAGAGCAAGAAAAAGCCTGTTGTATTAAAATAATTTGTAAAGATGCACATGCTTTGAAATGACATAACAACTACCTTCATTTTATTTCTCTGTGATAGAGAATTCAGTTCTGACATTTCTTGTTCCTCTCACTTCAAAATGTATAAAAGGGGGACAGATTGTTTGATCAAGGAAAAAAAATATATATGTAATGTTGGAAACTTAGAAAGGAAATGTTGAACAGATGGAAATCCAGCCCACAATGGCACCAATTTCTACATTTGATTATTTTATTATAATAGTTTGATATCTTGGTGTATATTTAAAGGGACCTGATTAATTTCTCTGTTATTTTCATACAACAAGTTGTGGTTCAACCAACTGAGGTAATTATCTTAGCCATTTTTTCAGTTCACATTTTCTGCTATTTTATATGTCAGTAACTCCCTGGGATCAATCGTGTGTGCATTTCCTTGAGTACATCCATTTTTCCTCGGAGATCAAATGCAGGATAATTTATCAGGGTAGTCTAAGTTAAAACTATTTAAATAATTTACTCAAATCATGTTTCCCATTTTGAATTCCTATATTTCCTGAACAAGCATGTATACTGTTTGCTACAGCAATTAAAACATTACTTTGTAACTATATAAAGCACTATAAACATGCTAGGAACATAATACAGCATACAACATTGGATTATAAAATTCAAATACATTGCAGAGACATATGTGCTTATAAACAAAAGAACAATTTCTGCTTGACTTTATCTGCACATATGAAAAGACTCTAGGCAAGAAGGTTAAGGCTGTAATCCCACAGATGCTTTTTTAAAGGCAGGTCACACTGAATGTAGTAATATATATTAACATGTAAGCCTTCACATGAATCAGCATGGTGTGGTGGTTTGAGCATTAGACCATGACTTTGGAAACCAGAGACCAAATCCAGGCTCAACCAGGTAAACCCATTGGGTGATTTTGAGCAAGTCACACTCTCTCAGCCTCAGAGGATGGCAATGGCAACCCCCCCCCCCCCCCTGAAGAAACCTGCCATGAAAAACCCTATGATAGGTGTGCCTTAGGTTCACCATAAGTTGGAAAGAATTTGAAGGCGCACAACAACAACAATAACAAGCCTTTACAACTGGAACCTGCAACAAAATGTTGCAGTGTAAACTTCTCCAGTTCATTACTCTAGCTATCCAGCAAAGCAATTTTCTGGAACTTTCCTACAGGTTTTTCTCTCCTACTTTTGCAATTCTTGGGATTCCTCCAGACCTGCTAACACCCTCTTCCTCCAACCACAACCCTCATGCAGGGACAGTGCCTCTTTTTGGCTACATAAAAATAACCACATTATTTTCTTATCGTCTTAAAATTGTGTAAGATAAGACTGAACTGCAAGTGTCCAGAGCTTTGTTTGGATCCAATAGTTGCATGAGCAGCAGGATTGTCCGTCCACGCAAAAGTGCCATGCGAAAAGTATCTCTGGAGTTTTGGATGACACTCCTGAATAGTATGGGCTGTACTATGAGGATATGCAGTGGGAGGTCGCTTCTCGGCCTTTTGGCTAAGATCAAGTGTAGACATCTATTAGAAAGTTCACTGAAAGAACTTCTAAGGGAGAAGGACAGGTTGCTTACCTGTAACAGTATTTCTTCGAGTGGTCATCTGCGAATTCACACAAATGGGTTATCATTCTGTGCCTGCACAGTTAGCTTCGGAACCTTCTTGGAGAGATTAAAGGCGTTTTGGCGGTAGCCCCACCCACTCTCCAACTGCCTTTTTCAGTCGGTTTCCCTCCTAAACCCTCAGTTCCATGGACGCCGTGTAGCAGCAGCCCAGGACGGAAGGAGAGGCAGGGCACGACTGTGTGGGGAGGATGGGCGGGATTTGTGTGAATTCGCAGATGACCACTCGAAGAAATACTGTTACAGGTAAGCAACCTGTCCTTCTTCTTCGTGGTCTCTGCGAATCACACAAATGGGTTAGACTAGCAAGCTTAGGTCAGTGGAGGTGGGAGTGCCATGCCACACAAGAAAGGCATATTGACCCCAAATAGAACCACCAGGTGGGAAACCAATCCTAAGGGCATGCAAACATAGGAACGAACAGTCCCGCTGACATAATGACTCTACAGAGTCATGTAGAAATACTGAGATGTAGTGGAACAGTCACCAATGCAGGTGAAACATGCCCATTGGTAGAAAAACAGGCTTGCCAGTTAACCATATGTTGCACAGACTGTAGGTAAACTTTGATGGTCCATAATAAATGGCAGGTGTAAACTAAGGGCAGAGAAAAACCCTGACCTAGATAGCACAGATTTCTTGGTAATGGAGATTATGCCAAAGCCACCGAATAGGTGAGTGACATGGAATATAAGGAATCTCACTACTGTGAGCAGCTATTGGAAGATGCCAAGCACGAAGGTCTGGTATACAGACCTTGTCTAATCCAAAAGGTGGATTGAATCCAACATGAAAGGCAAAGAGCTCACAACAATGCAAGGCTGCACAGGCCGGGATGTTGGTATTTAGGAAAGAGGGGCTTACAAAGCCCTCAAACTTGAGGCATGTCATTCAAAGAATCTTGAAAGTAGGAAACATGCAGTAGCCTGATAAAGCCTCTCGAAGCCATGATTTGGAGATTCTGGCAGTGACAGACACAGCCTAGAATACTAGTTAGTCTAGGGCTAAATGTTCTCTTTACAGAGTATGAAAAGACAATCTGTGGTCAACAATGAGATGGTTGAAAAGTGCATTCATAGAGAGAGAGCCTAATGAGATCGAACTGGAGAAGAGCTCCAGCAATGATTCCTGGAACAACGGTGGACACCAGAGAGGAGGAATATTATCTCATTAAGTCACAACAAATTTCTGACTAGAATAGAGGAGATTGCAAGATCCAGTTGTTGTGGCACACAAGGCACGCTGTATCTGAGCGTAATGTTCCAGGCTATCAGCATGAAGCATGCAGATCTTGGTGAAAACGAGAAAGAAAAACAACAGTGGCTGGTATGATGCCAATAAGACTAGTCACAGCATTGTAAAAGTGAAAGGATACCACACTGTCAGGTTGAAAGAAGTCCCTGTGGGGATGGTATCCCATGACATGATGTCCTGTAGACGCTGTATCAAGGATATTGAGAGATGGCAAGAACAGCCAGAACTGGTAGTCAAACAGTATAGCAGGAGTGAACTGGTGTCAATCCATCATGAATGGGCCCTAGGAACAAAAATGTTCAGAGCAGTGGAGCTGGAATAGACGTTAAGAGCCACAAAGTCCAATTCTAGCCAGCTGGTGCAAAACACCAGGCAATATGACAGAAATCATGATAACGTTATCCCTAATGCTTAAGAGGAACGACTCAAGCTGTAGCATTAATCTACTGCAACACGCCAGTATGAGCAGAAGGACTTAGAGACCATATAACAGTGGCTCAAAAACCCTTATCGTATAGGTCCAGGGCGCGTAATGAAGCGTGAAGTACACTGTGACAGTGCATAGCAATTAGGTGGAGCACAGGACTCCCTTAGGGGAGAGATGCCCAAAGAAATTTGCAGAATGCATGGTTAGCCTTGTTAGGGTTGCAGGTGGAGGTCTGAAATATTGTCACCTCACCCAATCGACGCCTTGGACCAGAGGTTCAGGAGAATTAGGATGGTATGACATCAATCGGCCAGGAGAGATGAGACAGTTATGCAAACCTCGAGATCTCCAAGTATCCATAGGGTGGACAGATCTTTAAATGGTGGCTCAAAATCGAGGGATGTCCCCAGAGGGCATTCCTGCCCAGAGGAGAAAATGGAAAGGAATTGTGGCAGTTGTTTGCCATCTGTTCCAAGGAAGAGAGTGGCATTGACAAAAACCCTTTGGAAGGGCTATGGGAAATAGACATGTATTTCTCACTATATATAGTGGCCTTTGATAATAGGCATCAACTGCCTTAGGTGACACTCACATTGGGAAGTGGCAAAACCTTTCCCTATGAATGATGGTTTCTGTGCTTTGGTATCAAAGCCCCCCATGGAGGGAACAAGATGATCACAATTGAGCTGGTACTGGTTGTATAATGGTAGCGTCCCTAGGTATGAAAGCGACGAACCAATTTATGAGATTTGATTGTACAGTCCTGAAGCCGTCCATACGGTGAAGGATTATCTGTACCCAGAGTAAATCAACTGTGCTCCCAAATTTTACAGGGGCCAACTCAGAAGTCACACTTGAATTTCTGCATTAAGCAACATTTAGCCGTCCAGTCTAAGATGAAGGACGTCGTCATAAATTGTAGCGTACAAATGGTGATGTCCTCCCTCAGTATGGAGGAAGCACCATCTCCCCCGAATTGGCTATATAGGGATAGTCGTGATGTCATGTCTCGGTACAGAAGGAATATTTGGACTGTATAACTGTCCTGTGATGCTGGCATTACTCAATACCGAGGCAGCAACCTGAAAAAAGTCTCAATTTTGAATGAAATGGGACTAGAGTATGTCAGGGTAACCATTTTTGGCTCAGAGGCAAAGAAGTGACCACTGGTGGTGGTTTGAGGGATAAGGCACCTCATGGCCCAAATTGATAGAGCGCTTGATGATAGTTAACCTCGGTACAGAGGGAACAACCATGGCTTTGAACCCAAACCAGCATCATCCATACTGGCTGTTGGGAACAGCTAATCGTGGCCACAAAATGCACCCGGTAGCAGCAAGGCGCATGCGACGGTATCAATAATGGCCCTCAGAACTGAAAAGCCAGCTGCATTCGAATCCTCTTGTGCAGCTTTGCACGGTACCAACGTTGGACTCTTAATATTCGTCTTCTCAAAGGAGAGTCAGGACGAAATGCAGCCATACAATGATGGCAATCTGGCTAACATCCCATATCAGTTTGACTCCGAAGAGTCAGGGGCTGACAAAGGTAGAAATCAAGCTGCAAGCCAATCGGAATTAGTCCTGAAAGTCAGGGACCAATGAAGATCAAAGCCTGGCAGCCAGCCAATCAGTTTGACCCAGAGAGTTAGGGACCAACGAAGATCAATGTCAGGCTACAGGTCAATCGGTATGACTCCAGAGAGTCAGGCACCAACGAGGATCGAAGTCAGGCTGCCATACTGTTGGTATGGGACCGATGAGGATCGAAGTCGGGCTGCCAGGCAACCGGTTTGACCCTGAAGAGTCAGGGACCAATGAGGAACGAAGTCAGGCTGCAAGTCAAGCAGTATGACCCCAGAGATTCAGGGACTGATGAGGATCCAGATTGGACAGCTAGCCAAACAGTTTGACCCCTAAGAGTCCGGGATCGATGAAGATCCAAGCCTTTCAGCCAGCCAAATGGTTGGACCTCGGAGAGTCAGGGACTGACGAGGCTTGAACCTGGGCTATAAGTCAATGAATCTGACTCCAGGGAGTCAGAGACCGATGCATATCGAAGTTGGGCAGCCGTCCAATTGGTTTGGCACCGGAGAGCCAGGGACCCATGAGGGTCGATGTCAGGCTGCAAGCCAATCGGTATGATCCCAGGGAGTCAGGGACCGATGAGGATCCACGTTGGGCTGCCATCCAGTCGGTATGACTCCGGAGAGTCAGGGACCGATGCAGATCGAGGTTGGGCAGCCATCCGGTCAGTATGACCCAAGAGAGTCGGGGATCGATGAGGATCCATGTTGGGCAGCCATCCAGTCGGTATGACTCCAAAGAGTCAGGGACGGATGAGGATCCATGTTGGGCAGCCATCCAGTCGGTATGACCCCAGAGAGTCAGGGACTGATGAGGATCCATGTTGGGCAGCCATCCAGTCGGTATGACCCCGGAGAGTCAGGGACCGATGCAGATCGAGGTTGGGCAGCCATCTGGTCGGTATGACCCAG
>NC_056522.1:323820529-323823537 GCF_019175285.1 Sceloporus undulatus | reverse complement strand
AGAGTCAGGGACCGATGAGGATCCACGTTGGGCTGCCATTCAGTCGGTATGACCCCGAAGAGTCAGGGACCGATGAGGATCCACGTTGGGCTGCCATTCAGTCGGTATGACCCCGAAGAGTCAGGGACTGATGAAGATCCACGTTGGGCTTCCATTCAGTCGGTATGACTCCGTAGAGTCAGGGACCGATGAGGATCCATGTTGGGCTGCCAGTCAAATGGTTTGACCCCGGAGAGTCAGGGACCATCCAGTCGGTATGACTCCGGAGAGTCAGGGACCGGTGAAGATCCAAGTCGTGCAGCCAGCCAAACGGTTTGACCCCGGAGAGTCAGGGACCGACGAGGCTTAAAGTTGGGCTTGAAGCCAATTGGTATGACTCCGGAAAGTCAGGGACCGATGAGGATCCACGTTGGGCTGCCAGCCAGTTGGTGATGATGACCTCCAATTGGTTTGATCCTGGGGAGATAGGGACCAGCAAGGACGAAGTTGAGGCAGCCAGTAACAACTTCTCTTCAGGAGATTGAGGAGACAAAGCCATGTGAATGGCCCTGAGACGGTTTGTCCACAACAAAAGAGCATCTCTAGCCATGCTGAGGAAGGAAGGCTGGTGGCCATTCTATAAGTTCCTCTCAGAGATAAGAGGAAGAATGGGGCTTTGCCAAGTGAGCCAGTAAGGCAGGCATTGTTTGAAAACTTTTCCTCACGAAAAAAGGCGGGAAAAGTTCTGCCAAGCACAGCAGTTCCCTCAGAAGGGAAAAGGACTTGCCAATGTGAAGGCTGTGGTTAAACAACTTCACCTCAGAATTTAAATTCACATTTAAATATGTGATTCTCTAAAAAAAACTGCAGTACAGGCTGTTGTTAAAACAGCTTTAGTTCAGTGTTTAAATTCACATTTAAGTAAGTGATTCTCTAAGAAATGGCAGGGCAAGTCGTTATTAAAACAACTTTACCTCAGAATTTAAATTTACATTTAAGTAAGCAATTCTCTAAGAAATCATAGGGCAAGTTGTTGTTAAAGCAACTTACCTCAGAATTTAAATTTGTATTTAAGTATGTGATTCTTTAAGAAATCGCAGTACAGGCTGTCCTAAAACAGCATTATTTCAGAATTTAAATTCCCAATTAAGTAAGCGATTCTCTGAGAAATCACAGGGCAAGTTGTTGTTAAACAACTTTACCTCAGAATTCAAATTCACATTTAAGTATATGATTATCTAAAAAATCATAGCATTTGTTTTAAAATATGAACAACGATGTTAAAAAATTACCACCAAAACGCAGATTGGTCCTGTCAAATCAAGTTTTTAAAGTCTGACAGGAAAATGAATCTCTGAAGAGTTCCTAGATGCTGCTCGTGCGGCGGACAAAAGGAACTGAGGGTTTAGGAGGGAAACCGACTGAAAAAGGCAGTTGGAGAGTGGGCGGGGCTACCGCCAAAACGCCTTTAATCTCTCCAAGAAGGTTCCGAAGCTAACTGTGCAGCCACAGAAATAACCCATTTGTGTGATTCGCAGAGATAAGATAAGACTGAACTGCAAGTGTCCAGAGCTTTGTTTGGATCCAATAGTTGCATGAGCAGCAGGATTGTCCGTCCACGCAAAAGTGCCATGCGAAAAGTATCTCTGGAGTTTTGGATGACACTCCTGAATAGTATGGGCTGTACTATGAGGATATGCAGTGGGAGGTCGCTTCTCGGCCTTTTGGCTAAGATCAAGTGTAGACATCTATTAGAAAGTTCACTGAAAGAACTTCTAAGGGAGAAATATACCATCGCGCTTCTGAGCAAGCCTGACCAGGGCAAGGTCTTTGAGGTGACATCGCAATGGGACTCAAGTAACCACTTTATTCCACGCGGAGATTTCACCCGTTTTGCTGACTGGCGTTTTGTTCACCGAGCTCGTCTGAATGTTGTGCCTCTTAACGGCGCTGTTAAAACTGGCAACCACGACAAACGTTGCCGTCGTTGTGGTCATCCAAACGAGACGCTTCCACATGTGCTCTGCAATTGCCCTCCACACTCGACAGCCTGGAAACATCGGCACGATGCTGTGATGAATAGACTGGCTAAAGCTATCCCAGCTTCAATGGGCACCATTTCTCTCAATCGAACTGTGCCTGGGACAGACAGCCAGCTGAGACCTGACATAGTAATCACAGATGAAGATCACAAGAAGATTACTATTGTGGACGTCACCATCCCCTTTGAAAACAGGAAGCCAGCCATGAGGGAGGCCAGAGAACGGAAACATCAAAAATACACCCCTCTGGCTGAGGTCCTGAGACAAAAGGGGTACGAGGTCTCTGTCCATGCATTGCTTGTTGGAGCCCTGGGTGCCTGGGATCCAGCAAATGAACCTGTGCTGAGAGTTTGTGGAGTGGGAAAGCGCTATGCAAAACTCATGCGCAAGCTAATGGTGTCAGACACCATTAGATGGTCCAGAGACATCTACATTGAGCACATTTCGGGCCATCGTCAGTATGAGGAACCAGCTGCAGTTTTGGTAGAAAAGGAACAGTGAAGTTTCAGTTTTCCTTTCTCCATCCCCTTTTTTCCTCCCCTTCTTTCCCTTCTCCTTCCTTTCTTTCTCTTTTATGGTATGCAACTGTTTGAATATATTAGTGATTGCCATTGGTAATTTAAAGTAAAGGATATATATTTTGGTCTCCTTAGTATGCTCTATTTTATTTTAAAACTGTTTTAATAATTTAACGCATCCTAGGAATGAAATTTGCTTTATATCTAATTCCACTATATATCATTATACTATTATGTATATTTATCTGCAATTGCATTCTTTGGACTTGATATATATTACTTATTGGTCTATGTTAAATTGTATTCTTAAATATTTTCTAATAAAACGTTTAATCTGTTCTTATCAGTTTAATATCTGATACGTCCTCTATTTGAGGACTATATATTAAATGGATTTTTGGAGCTGGGAATTTTAGAAAAGAATTCGTGGCCTTTCTTTCCTTTCGGTGCCGTCGGCGCTGCCGCCATG
>NC_056522.1:323677704-323820519 GCF_019175285.1 Sceloporus undulatus | reverse complement strand
AGTTCTGTACCGTTGAAGGATTCATAACAGATTCCAAGATTGCTGCGTAGTCGAAGAGAAATCTTCATTGCCATTGTGTGTGTTGTTTCCTATCTGATAGGACTTTCTAATATTACTCAGTTCTGTACCGTTGAAGGATTCATAACAGATTCCAAGATTGCTGCGTAGTCGAAGAGAAATCTTCATTGCCATTGTGTGTGTTGTTTCCTATCTGATAGGACTTTCTAATATTACTCAGTCGACAGAAACGGCGAGAGAGAGAGAGAGACACTGCCCAGCTATGTCTCTTCCACCAGTGTCGGCTAGCCAGCGTACGCGACGTAATCCGAACAAAATAACAACGCCTATATCCATGGCCAATGAGGAACGTTTTATAACAACAAACATAACTGTTATCAACGACCCTCATGGAACTGTGAGGACGCACAACACCTATGGACGTGGGATGACCTCCAACACCTATGGACGTGGGATGACCTCCAACACGTATGGACCTGTGGGAAGTCCAAACACCGGTGAACCTCTGAGTTATTCCTCTGCACCTGGGCTCAGCCCATCGAGACATTTCGTTGTAAATCTGATGGAAGAGAATTCCAAGTTACGCGAACAGCTCAAGGATGAGATACCTGCAAAAGACCGGGCATTCGAAAAATTAGCAGTATTTGAGAAACAAGCAGCCCAGGATTCCCAAACTATTAGAAGCATGGCGGAGGAATTAGGGCGTGCCTACAACAGGAATGATAATAATGCGTATAAATATTGAGACAACAGAAACGATGATCTCATCCACACATTTGTTGGAATCTTTTAATAGAAATGCATATGTTTATTTTTCAAAACTGAATGCAGTATCTCTTGTTAGAAATAAATAAAATTCTTGTTAAAAAAAAAAGAAACAAAAGAATTCGTAACAAACTAATACTTTTTAATGGCTGTGCTAGGTTTAAGAAAGCAATAGGCAAAGCAGAGCTCGTGGACTACATGTGAACCCAGGACGGGTTTTGTGGTCCCCAATTTGGAGTATCCTGGAATATTTTGCCTTCTAGGTGTTGTGGGGGGTATTTAAACTATATTTGAGCCCCCTAGGCATCAAACAACAAGACTGTTATTTTTAACAAAAAAGTCCCAAAATCCTGTAAGGGTTACCACTTTTGAGCCCCAAGGCCAATTTCTGCCTTTTTTCAAACAGAGGGGAACAGGAAATTACAGTACTTCCACTTGCTTCTCATAGTTTAAAAAGGCCTCTTTGGCCTAAACTGGCCCAAGAAGACCCAATAACATAATGAAAATGCTGCTTAAAACTTCATATTTTAAAACCATTAGTATGTAGAACCATTAATGTGGATTAATTTATCTTTAGTTTATAGAATAGCTGCAAAACTTTCCTCATTTAAATGATCGTTTCAGTAAATGCCAGGTCCAACTACTGTATCAAAACTTTTATAACATATATATACACACACACACACACTCACACACACACACACACACACACACACACATTTGAACATGACATAAAAGCAAATATGAACACTTTTTCAAATGCACCATCTACTCACGCTTATCAAGATAAATCTACTATTCCAATCTCTAACATAATCTGTCACTCCACTCTTTTTTCTCTGCACCTCTCTTCCCCATTTCTATTCAATTTACTCCCAAGACTCAAAAACTGGAGCAAATGGCCTCCCATCTCTCTTTATGCTGAAAATAAAACTCTCTGACTAGCAGTTACACTTTACTGAGTTCAGCTGTACTCCCTGCAGCCAGACCTGTGGAGAGGAAAGCATGTGGAATACATGCATTAGTTTGTTAACATGAACAGAAAGGGAAAGCATACAGGTTCAGTTTTCAGCCCCATTCTGTTTTGTTAAGTTAAAAACACTATTACGCTATTCCAAAATTGAAAACTATAATTCAAGAATTATAAATAATGATATTATTTCTGCAAAAATAATCACTCTGCAAAAAAGGAGATTAACTGTGGTGTCACTCAAGGTGCCATCTTGTCCCTGATGCTATTCAATATATATATGAATGAAGCTGTTGGGAGAGATCATTCAGAGACACAAGGGGGGTGTTATCAGTACACTGATGACACTCATATATATTTCTCCATGTCTCAGTCTACAGCTCTGACTACAGATGGCATCTCTCCTCTCAATGAATGATTCTATGATCCCTTCTTAATGAAGGGAAAATGACTTCCCATTAGTGGTGGTCACTGGATGGCACACAACCATCTCATAGCCTGCAAACAGCCACAAAAAGTGTGAATAATCATTTGCCTTTTTTAATCTTTCCAAGCATATTTTCTAGTATTATGCCAAAAGACTGTCCATACCACTTTTAGAGCTAATATAAGAGATACGCAGGTGACTAGGCTGTCTAAGTAAAAAAAGAAAGGTTGCAGTAATGTTACTTACTACCTGTATATATGTATAAAAATATATATGGTAATAGTTTTTAGTAAAGTCTTTACAGGCAATATATGCTGTCTCAGAGTATGATGGAGTCTCCTTCTTTGGAGATTTTTAAACAGAGGCTGGATGACCATCTGCCAGGGGTGCTTTGATTGTGTATTCTTGAATGGCAGGGGGCTGGACTGGATGGCCCTTGTGGTCTCGTGCAACTCTATGATTCTATGATTCCAGTAGATAGCACATTAAATAATGTGTGGTTCTTTATTCTATAATATATAAATCTTTCTTTTCAGATAGACAGCTCTCAAACTGTTTTGATATTTAAAATCTGGTTACACTCAAATACTTACGGTACATTTGGACCAACTGAGTTTCTTTAATTATGGAAAGCCAACACAATCTTAAATGAGCTGTGGACTGAAGTGAAAAATCTATTTTGGGATACTTAAGACAGACAGATCAATAAGTGACTGAGGGCACTTCAAACACAGAGAAAGTCTTATAGCCCAATCACGTTATGCCATTATTTCCACTTCTTTTGTTCCTTCTGCTTGAACAAAGATTTTACTGGTTTCAAGACTTATTCCCAAAAGCTCTGAAAGAGACCTGAATTTCACCTCCCCTTAGCAGTACTTGCTTGTAGGCTGTTTTCTTTAAATATAAACACAACTGACAGAATATAGAAAATACAGATTACATTGCATAATATTGTATTATAAAGTGGAATATTATAGTATATAATATTATATTATAAAGTGGAAAGAATCTAAATTTCTGCTTTAACTAATAAAGCATTCAAGGCAAAACTATTCCTTAATATAAGTCTTATGCTATCTCACAAAATAAGCTTTTGATACTGTGCACTGAGAAAAGAGCAGAAGTTCAGTACAACATTAATAAATTTTGAATACAAAATTCTTAAACATCTGTCTTCTTTTGAATTCCCCATGCCCTCACAACATACACAACACTGAGGGATGCGGGCGGCAAATTATGTCATGTTTTTTCAGGGCAAGGACAAACTTGTCATCCGATAGAAAATAACACCAAAATTGACTTCCAATACCACTTCCTTTCAGAGAAGAGGCCACTTCCGTGCGTAATATAGGCCAGAGGGACCAAAGCATGATATAACTGCACTCCAACTGGCATTTGGGAGCCAAAATGTCAAAATATGCAGCTGGGGCCTTTCCTTTCTCCTCCCACTAAGCCTCACCCCACTCACACCATCTCTTCCGCAGGGACAGACCATTTATGCCCAAAGGCAGATATATGAGGAGCAATGGTGTCACCCTACCTTAGGGTGTAACCTGGTGCAACCTGCACCCCCGTGACGCTACTGGCAAGCTGAACTGGTATACAGGATGTATATCTGCTGTGGGTCTGGATTCTTTATGTTTATAATAGGAGTAAGCAACTTCTGATCATACCCTCCAGCTGCCATTGGTTATACACTCTATCATCTAGACCACTATTTCTTAATCTTTTCTTTACCAGGGAGATCCTTTAAATATAATTTGTTGCCATGGACATGCCAGGGAAGATGTGGGCTGACCAGCTGAGTGACAGCAGCCAATGCAAAGGCTGGCTGGCTGGGCCTGTATGTTGTTCAGTCCACTCTGAGGATGGAGGGGAATGAACTCTGTTTCCTAGAATCAGCGGATCATGAAGCACTATCCAAAAAGGGGCCTGTACACATGGAAGTTGATAACTCTGCTCCCCAGAAGCTGTGATCACAAAGCACTGTCCAAAAAGGGATTTGTGTACTTGGAAGTCAGTAACTCTGATCCCCAGAAGAGACAATGATGAAGCACTATCCAAAAAGAGGGTTCTACACATCGAGATCAATAACTCTGTTCCCTAGCAGCTTCTTAGAATCATAGAGTTGGAAGAGACCGCAAGGGCCATTCAGTCCAACCCCCTGCCATGCAGGAAATCCAAATCAAAGCATCCCCGACAGATGGCCATCTAGCTTCTGCTTAAAGACCTCCAAGGAAGGAGACTCCACTACACTCCAAGGGAGTGTGTTCCAATGTCGAACAGCCCTTACTGTGAGGAAGTTCTTCCTAATGTTGAGGTGGAATCTCTTTTCCTTTAGCTTGCATCCATTGTCCCTTACAGCATTAAGATTCTGTTATTCTATTGCATCCCTCAGAATGTTTTGATGGGATCTAAAATGAACTGGGAAGTACAAAAGAGGCAGGGGGGGGAGGTTTGAGGTTAGGTGGAGGAAACCTTAGATTAAGGCAAAGATGTCATGTGTCAAAGTAGGAAAGGGAGATATGAGATTACTGATGAAAAAGGAGATGGGGAGAAGGAGGAGGGCAAGGAGAACACAAGGTGAGCAGGCATGGCAGAGAGCTGTGTCATGTGTAAATGCCCTGGTTAACTCTGAATAGTTTAATATTGGTTGATACCAGTGCTGACAGAAGCACAGGGTGGAGCGCCCATTAAAATATTCCACTCCAGGACATTTATGGATCAGATAGACTCCTGATGGCTCTTGGGGATTTCCTGCTGCCTTGACAGGTGATTCTGTCAAAGTTCTGGCTGACGTCTGGAAAGGAGAAATATCCAGGGCAGTAGATACAATCACTTCTGAGCATCACCTCTCATGAAGTGGAACAAGACCATCCCCCTGGTTTTCCAGGGAGCTGGTGGCAATGAAACAAGTGACATGGTAGGTAAAGCAGTGTTGGCAAAAAAAACCTCACATCGCATCTAATCGAACACAGGCTAAGGCTTATCTTAGGGCCTACTCTGTGCAATAGAGGCAGCAGAGGCAAATTTCTTTTCTGCTTCTAATGCATCTTCCAGGAGCTACCAGCAGAGATGTTTCAAATGGTTAGGGGTCTTTTACACACAGACGCAAGAAAGGAAAATACAGATCACTTGAAAGCCCACTGTGAACAACTTGCCTAGTACTTTTCAGAAAAATTGCACAGATCCACTCTGACATGAATGCTAACATTAATACAGATCCAGTGGATAGCCCTTGCTTATCTAGTGACAATGGATATTTTTCGATTTGTGCAACTTGAGAATGTGGAAAGGATTCTTGGAGAGGTAAGAGATATTGCATGTATTCTAGGTCATTTCCCTTCCTGGCTTATTAAAAAAATCTAGATGAGGACTAAAACAAGGCAGAGTTTCAGCTTGCCTAAAGGAGGTTGTCACCAAACCATTACTAAAAGGCCATCCTTGGATCCCACCATTTTGGACCATTATTGGCCACAGTCTCTAATATTCCATTTTTAGGCAAGGTTCTTAAACAATGCACTAGATATTTTTAATTGTTGTGGTGGTGTGTGTGTGTCTTAATAATGTTTGTTTTAACCTGGTTTTATTTTTTTCTGATAGTTTAATTGCGTTTTAAGTTTTGTATCTTTTGTTTTTGTTTTTTAAATTAATAATTGCAAGCCTCTTTGAGTCCCAATCTGGTGGGATAGCAAAAAACATAAGGAGGAGGAGGAGGAGGAGGAGGAGGAGGAGGAGGAGGAATGGTGTTATACCCTTTGCTTGCTTGCTTGCTAGTGCCTCTTTCTTTCTTTCTTTCTCCCTTCCCTCCCTCTCTTTCCTTTCTAGGTCTTTTCTCCCCCTGATAAAGAATTCAGGGGTGGTGGTGGTAAAGTTCTCCTGGCTAAAATAAAGGAGAGTGGGAGAGGGGGGAGGGAGAAAGGTAAAGTAAGGCTGGCTGGCTGGCTGCTATACAGTGGCTCAGCCGCTCATCCTGCCTCCTCCACAGAGCAGTAAGCTTTTCCCCTCACTCCTGTCATATGGCCACTCCACTGTGGGGAGGAGGTGGGCTGAGCAACCAAGTCTTTGCAAACCCCCCTGTGAAGACACTGAGAGCCCATGACCTTCCACTGACCACAGGTTAAGAATCACTCTTCTAGACTCTGGAGCAGGGGTAGGCAATCTTTTTGAGCCGGGGGCCAGGTTGCTGTCCCTCAGACAACTGGGGGGGCTGAAGCCAAAAAATAAATAATTAAATAATGTTTTTAAAAAATAAATATATAAATAAACCAGGACAAATGTAGGACAAAATTTTCAAATGGAAGACACTTTTTTAAAAAAAATGGAGGACACGTGAAAAAAATTGCTGATTTTTTAAAAAATGTTAATATAAATGCATGTTTCTGAGGCTTCTATAGACAATTGCCTCCAAAGGCCCCGGCGGCAATCAGCGGCAAGACCGGGCTGGGGCCGGTCCCAAGGCCTCGCCGGGCCGCATCCGGCCCGCGGGCCGCAGGTTGCCTACCCCTGCTCTGGAGTGTATCCTGGATACATGCAGCCCCTGGACCTCTGGAAGTTGCTCACTCCTCTTTTAGAAAGAGACAGTCTGTTTTCTGTGCACAGAACCTTAATCTGGAGATAAATATGGTCAATTTTCTGTCCATTAGACTCTCTGACAGCCCTATGAACTACTCCCAGATGCTTAAAAAAGTTGGAATTGGCCAAACTTCCATTTCTGATTTTGAAATATTGTAAATGCTCACGTTTTAACTGTAAAGATGACCCCTGTGACCTTTTAAAAAATGAATTGCTGTTCTTGGAAGCTTCCAGGATAGGCAGCCCTTTTTTTATTTTTTTTATTTTTTAACCATGAGAACCATGAAGTGCTGCAGGCAGCTGCAGGATCATACATTGCCCAGCCCAGTCATATAGAGATCTGTACGGGGTAGACATGGGTAAGATGTATGTATTTAACCTGGAGCAGAACACTCAACACTCACATAGTGGAATGTTCTGTTCCAGGTTAAACACTTGCATCAATACTCATGCCTATCCAGAACAGATCTCTGTAGATGGGTGAGGGCAATGTCTGATCCTGCAGCTGCATGCAGCACTTCATGGTTCTCGTGGTAAAAAAAAAGGGCTGCCTATCTGGAAGCTTCCAAGAACAGCAATTCATTTTTAAAAGGTCACAGGGGTCATCTTTACAGTTAAAACGTGAGCATTTACAATATTTCAAAATCAGAAATGGAAGTTTGGCCAATCCAACTTTTTTAAGCATCTGGGAGTAGTTCATAGGGCTGTCAGAGAGTCTAAGGACAGAAAATTGACCATATTTATCTCCAGATTAAGGTTCTGTACACACACAGTACCTCCTTGAAAGAGACTCCATGGAAATTTGAAGTGTACTATCCTATTGTGTTACTGTGTGGATGAGAAATAATGCACAGCACAACAGGAAACATTTGCCAGAAGTTACTGCTAACGCTGGTAGGTGTGCATCACTGCCAAGCATATCTTTACCATCAGAGTGCCAATTGGCAAAGCACAGATAAAAGGTCCTGTTAAAAAATTTAGGACTGAGATGGGGAGTCCAAGGTATTTGCAAAGGTGTTTTCCACCAAGGCTTCTCTGATTTTAATCACTATTTTGTGGCTTTGAGAACTGAGTTAATTATTATTCTCCACTGAAGGACCACAGCATTCATATGTAACAGCATCTTCTACCACAATCTCATATTTGACTCATAAAGAATACAACACTATGAAAGAAAACATGATTATACCAGTAATTAAATTTCAGCAAAGAAGTTTGCCATAACTGAAGAATTTAATACATCGAAATGGAACTTCGCTGCATTTCAATTGTACAAACATTAGATTAATGATAGCTCAACAACAAAACACCAGTGACTGAGAACAAAATATATTATAAATGAAAAAAGTGTGTAAGACACACAAATGTGTAACAGATGAAAACAGGCAATCCCTTTAGCCCTGTAACAATACATGGCCCTTGCTGAAATTAACCATTATGATTAAATGCTATACTCAAAACCAGGTCTCTGCAATATGTGACCCAGAAACGACCCACAAGGCTTGTATTCTACTTAAAATCCACCTTGTTTTGGCAGGCAGCAAAAGCAGGTTTGTCATCCCCTAGAGAGCTACCATGCCTGGCTAGGGTTGCACTTGGCTTATTAGGTGACAAGCCATGCATACCTACTAGAAGAAATTCTGTTCACCTTGCTTTTCCAGATGAATAAACTTGGAGCAGAAGGCTGGTACGTGGCCTCTAGCAGTAAACAGTCCCAATATACACACTGTTTCACATCACAATGAGTGACAATTACTGCAGAAAGAGGTTTGTTGTTGTGTGTCTTCAAGTCATTTCCTGCTTATAGCAACTCTAAGGCAAACCTATCATGGGCTTTTCTTGGCAATATTTATTCAGAGGAGGGTTGCCACTGCCTAAACCTGAGGCTGAGAGCATGTGACTGGGCTGAGGTCACCCAATGAGATTCATGTCAAAGCTGGGAATTGAACCATGGTCTCCAGAGTCATAGTGCAACATTCAAACCTCTACCTCATGCTATAAAATGCTATATGGGCAAGGAAGGCCCTGTACAGATGGGCCTTTTAATATATCCTGGCTACATACTAGGGTTGCCCAGGAGCATCCTTTTTAGACGCTCCCTAACCCTAGTACGTCACCAGGACGTCAAAATGGCGGCGCCTTGTCTACATGGGCACCACCATTTTGACGTGACAGCCGCGGCGTGTCTAAATGGTGCGGCGTGGCCGTGACATCCTGGTGCTGCCGCAGGGTGCTTGTGGCACCCTTTCAGTGGTGCCAGACGGAGCTCCGTTCCCAGAGGGTGCCTCGTTTCTGCGGCAACTAGATTGCCGCGGGAATGGTGCCAGGGGGAAAGGGGCCGAGTGGCCCCTTTCTCTCCTGGCTGCGGCTCTTGGGGTATCCTGGGGCATGAAGCCCCAAGAACAGCCCTTTTCGGGACCAGGGTGGAGCAGCATTTTGCCACTCCTCCCTGGTCCCGAAAAGTGCCGTATTGGGGCCTTTGGGCTGCCGCTATGGCTGCCCTGGCCCCAATATGTGGCACAAAGGGGCAGCTCCAGCCCGCCCCAAATTGGCAGTCTGTATCCCGCCGATATTAATCTACTTTTAACTCTTGCCCTTTGGAAAAATAAGAAAAGGGTTTTTTTTCTTATTATTGTTTTAATTACCTTTCATTTGTCTGAAGAAAGACATACCTTTCTCAGAATAAAAAGGCTACAATATTGAAATCATTAGTCAAAAGTAACCAAAATCAAGTCAAGCTGATTATTTGAAGAAAACTCTTTAACAAAATTCATGGCTTTAAAAGCACAACTAAATAGATAGGAAGACAGGAAGCAAGAAACCATGTTATTTTTAAAACATTTTTTTAAAACCTTCTGTCATGATTGCTAAAATAAACAACAAAGCACGCATTTTTCCTAATTCAATTTTCTGAAAGGAAATCCTATAAATTCTGAAAGGTAATCAGGTAAGCAGCCATTTTTATAAACATTTATACCTCTATAAATATAGATGGAATTTTAATATGAGAGTCTCATTGAATTAAGCAGTAAATGTTGGCAGGTTGTATTTTCATTAAGTTAAATCACATCTACAGAGTCACAATAATCATGTTTAAATACTAACATATTTCAAAGATTTTGTGTCAACAACAAATTAGATATGACATGCATTTTAGCACTATTATGCTTTATTTCTGCAGTTACAGTATGTTGCCAGTTTCTACTTCAACTGTCTCCCCTTCTACTATGTGAAAGATTTGAGAGCTAGTCTGATATCTTTCAGATCTAACCAACTGTTTTGAGAAGAGAGAGTCCTGTAGTGAGTGCATCAACCCCTGAGGCTTACTTCTTTCATGATCTAAATTTTTTGAATGTCCCAGAAAACCCTGCTCATCAGGAAAGCTAGAGATACCCATCACTGTACAGATAGATCCATGAGCAGTTGATGTTTTTCGAGCTTGGGGAACTTTCAATAAAAGGGGTGGGGGAACATTGTGAGAAATGTCAGTAAACATAACATTCTTTCAGGTTCTGAACTACTAAAATATTTACGAAGGACTGCTTTCAAACAGGAGCAAAGGACTAAATCATGTCCACTCCCTTTCCGCAGGCAATGGAAAGGCAATTTGCTGTTCTAGATTCTTTTGCTGATTTTGGTGGAGGAAATATTGGGTTCCTGTTGGAGCACTGCATCTGCTATTGTCTGGAACAGCAACACTTCTCAATCCACAGATGACAGAATAGCTTAGGCTCTCTTTGATAGTAATTAGTTTGGTAGAGACAAAAGAAAGAAATCCCATGTCAAAGATATTCCTTCTTTTTCTTCTTCTCCGATTATCCTGCCCCGATTTTTCTCAGAGGGGCGGGATACTATTATTATTATTATTATTATTATTATTATTATTATCCTCAAGAAAGACAGCTTTCTTTTTATTGCATGTTTTAATCCAGAGAATTTCCAGCTTTATTCCCCCAGAGAAGCCATAATTTTATTTCAACCTTGAACCTACATGCCAATTTTACAACCAAATTCTATAGTTCACAGACATAGTTGCTGCTTGAGTCCTGCCATTACATTGCATTACATTTGAGCTAACCAGCATAAAAGCACCATGTTGCAGGAACATATTAATCCCTGGCTTCGGTTTGGTATTTCCTGATGGTATCTCACTCAAATCTTTTCTGTCCATTTGGGAAACCCATTCCCTAACTGAAGTGGAAAAAGAAGCCCAAATGACTGACAGATGCCTCATAGACTTATTTCATAGTGAAAATAGGGAGGATATATGGCTCAGCCTAGCACAGGTCTGCATGCTGATTACAGTATCCTGAGGGTATGTTGAATTGCAACCACGGTCTGATTTCTCAACAAAAGACCCTATCAGAAATATTGCTACCATCAGCATAGCCTTTCGATTGCACCACCAAAGAAAAGTGGGAGATATTGAATATTGAAATGACTTCAAAGCATATGCCTGTGACAAGTTTCTCATTCCAGTGATAGTTCACATTTTGTAGAATATATTAAAATTATATTTTCCTTTTAAAAGGAAAGGTCAAGGCATAATAAACTAAAGTGAAGTTAACAGATTTAACGTGCTTCTTTTCCACATATGATCAGCATGCTAATACAATGATGCTAACTAAGACTGATTAAGCGTGCTATAAACAAGATTGCATATGGAGATGATGTGAACCAGAATCACTGGATCATCTGATGTGCCCAATCATTTAACTGTACAATATCAAAACACTAGCATTTTTGTGATTATTTAAAAGGCTAATTCCTCAACACACACACACACACACACACTCAGAGTAGCGTGATTAAGATACAGAAATGTATAAGTGAATTAACAATACATTCCAGATACTGCCTTCTTCAGTTGTACAAAATAAAAGTGAGCTAGATCTCACATTACCTTGTTTAAAACACTATCTTAGATGACTGTTAAGCAAGATAGTATACGTGAAAGAAAATAGCTGGATTCATGTAGGTTGTTAGTTGCTTTAGTATATAAAAACAAGCACAACTTTGTTCTGGATACCATAAAGATGTAATTCATCACTAATACTATACCACTTGTCAGAAGTGTTTGCTGATTTCTTTGTTTCTCTGCCATTTTTTTCTGTTGCTTCTTCTATTTGAATGTAGTTATACCCTTAGTGAAAGTTTAGCCATGATGTACTTAAGAATTATCTAAAGCTGATCCACCCACAAAACAACAAAAACATATGGAACTATGTTCCCAAGACTACATACTTTAAACTCTAAGTATAGAGAAATAGACAGAAACAACAGTTGTGTAAAGGCTATGCCATATGATTGCTCAGCAGGTGTCATTCACTCTCAGTAGAGATGGTAATATTTAACTATTTCATTCTTGGAACTGAGGACAAATAATTTCCATAAATTTCTCCCTGCTACAAAGAAAACAAATATTTCTGCACAGTTCTCACTCAATACACACACACGAATAGGTTGCTTACCTGTAATTATGGTTCTTGGAGTGGTTGTCTGTGAACTCACACAAATGGGTTAGTCTTCTGCCTGTGCAGCAGATACTTGGAATATTCTAAAGCTCATGAAGCATGCTGGCAGAAGACTCATCTTCCTGCACAGCACATGTGTAGCCCAGTTCACACCTCTCTCCTTTTCTTAGTTCCATTTGAAACCCCACAGCATTTGCAACTATCTGCTGTACAGGCATAAGAAAAAGCTATTTGTGTTAGTCATAGAGACCACGAAGAAGAACCATAGTGTTTCAGGAAGGCATTATAGGCAGGAATACACATGCTTTTGTTGTGACAGAATTGTGGATGTTGCACAAAAAACACTGTTTCCAGGCAGTCGCCCATGCCCTTTGTGCAAGACTGCTGTTTCCTATTCAAAAACAAGAGAGGCAGTGTGGTATAGTGGTTTGAGTACTGGACTACAACTCCGGAGACTAGGGTTTGAATTTCCACTCATCCATGCAAACCCACTGGACAAGTCATACTCTCTCAGTCTCAGAAGAAAGCAAAGGCAAAATGCAAAAGGCAAGCCTTGCCAAGAAAATTTGGACATGTTCACTTTAGGGTCACCATAAGTTGTAAATGGCTTGAAGGCACACAACAACAATGCAAAAATAGCAATCTTGAACAACAAAAATCTTGTGCAGATAACAGCAATCTTACACAACAAAACATATGCCTATTGTAGTGCGAGAGTGGAGGTTTTTGTGTGTAAGATTTTTGTGTGTAAGATGTTAGCCTTCATTAACTTTTGTTTGGATCATCTTTGTGGAAAGTAAAAGAAACTGTGCTTTTGTGTTTAAAAGAAGAAAAAATGAAGGGTGGATCACAGAATTCAAAAAGTAAGAGCAAAATCCATCTATAACTGAGTGCTAAATCCACAGTTGTGCAAGAAGAGCATCACTACAAATATGGAAACTGCCTGTGCCCATCTGTTGAACAGAGAAGAAGCAGCTTAAAAAAACTAGCTTTCCAGGTCCTGCTTACACTAACAACTCTGTTCCAACTTCTTGAACTACAGTTCTAAAGACAGATAGCTTCCGGTTCTGAAATCAACTAGGAAGACCAATATCACTATTTTTCAAGGAGACCAACCTGATCATATCTATCAGGAACTGCTCCTCTATTGTTTGCTTTCCTTTTTCATCCCTGGGGGGAGGGGAGCTGTTTTGGATTGCAAGTCTGTCCGCAAGGTCTCTCTTATATTTCAATGACTAATTCTGATTGTTAGTCCAAATTAGACTATACCCACTGAAACACTTCCAACCTGAAAACAGCCAAAAATATATGTCCAGGAATGACCAGAAGTGACAGAAAAAATGTTTCTGCTTCCAGAAAATAGCAGGCAGGTAACTCACACAAGGCCGGGAAAATTCCCCAATCCTCCACACATGCCCAACCTAACTATAATTCAGTGGTAAAATACACATTTTACACTCAAAAAGTTCCTGATTCAATCCTCATCATCCTGAGAATCATCCTAGGCCAGGAATAACTCTTCATTGAAACATGCAAGACTTCCTGATAGTGTACAAAATTGCAGGAACAAAATCAACCACTGAAATGACTTATTACAGGGCAGGTTCTTATGTTTTTGCTTTGTTTCCTAAAGACACCACCAATATTCATGAAAGATTTATTTATGGGCTTTTAACTAATTTGATACAAAAGTAACCTTTTAAGGTGTGTTCCATTCCCATCAATAAGACATTTCAAATGTCATTATGAGACAATTGCAAACCATATAAAATTAACAGCTGTTTATGATTTTTACCTGCTGAGCTAAGCAAGACACTGAAGTCTGTCCCACGCTGAGATTCACCACTGTCATTTTGTGTTTCTTTCTCAGTATCTTCATAACGATGCCAGTTGGAAACTACCTTTCTGCATGAATAGCTTCCTAGTTCTTTTCCTTGTAATTCAAGATCATCAGCAGCCTAGAGTGTATAACAAAAAGATGAGTGAGCAAGATTTTCAATTAACCTCTTCTTTTAATTTGGGTTTTCTCAAAAATTAATTGACAGTTTCAAATCAGTGTTCCAACTTAATAGTTTATTTAGCATGCATGCCAGCCCTTGAACTTTAGTACACAGCACTGGCATCCTTATATCTCTCTATGAGACATAACACAGTGGCCTAGCATAATAATAAACTGATAATCTTGGGGATTTATATTTATTTCCTCTTCTGGTTTGGGATGGTGGCTGTGTTGGGTGGCATAGAAATGATTAGGACAGTAAATAGAATTTATCTGATCTTCTTGGTCTTCAGTGGTGTGTCACAGAACAGCTTTTAAAGGGTTTTACCACTGTCCAGCCTCATAAAAGCATCAAACACTTTATTTACATGCCCAGATTGGGATACATAATTATGTCTTCATAATCCTGACATCTAATAATAAATACACTTCTAACTTTAAAACCTGAGATGGATGGTTCATGTGTCAAAGAGTGTGTTGAAAGTGACCAGCCAAGCAGAGGAGTTGCCAAACAAGAATATGCTTGGGGAGGGGAGAGGTTGGTAAATTGTTCCAGTCTGTATATAGGCT
This sequence comes from Sceloporus undulatus, assembly GCF_019175285.1. Lineage (NCBI taxonomy): Eukaryota > Metazoa > Chordata > Lepidosauria > Squamata > Phrynosomatidae > Sceloporus > Sceloporus undulatus. The sequence goes on along the minus strand of NC_056522.1, from coordinate 323,805,721 downwards.
ATATCATGCTGGTTGTTCTCCTGTTTTCCAAAACGGAACTGGATATGTCAAAATACAAACATACCTCAGATTAAAAAGTCTCTGAGAAACAAGTTTCTTCTTATGAAGTCTTTTTATGTCTACCCAGCCTCCCTTTTCATCCTTGTCCTCTATCTAGCTAGATTTTTTCCCTAGCATCAGTACTGGGAAGATGAAGGAGGCCTGAAAAACACAAACTTTTGATGTTAAGTTGCAGAAGCATGTCTCTAGTAAGAAAATGTAATGAAGCTTGAATGGAGAAAGAGCAGTCTTCCCAGTACTGATACTGAGGAAAAAACTCTAGTTGATCTAACTGTAACCATGTATGCCTGCTTACAACTGGCAAGGTAAAATGTAACTGCATTTGGAATCCTTCACTGAGGATAAGTGAACAGCAAGACAGAGGGAAAGGGGAGAGCAGATAAGCCTCACAAACTCCCCCTTCCCAACATGCTTTTTTTTAATCTATAAGTTTGGCCATCAGAATGGAAATTATTTGAAACGTTGATACTGGTGAAAGAAAAAAATTATCCCAGTATGTATTATGGAAGAAGCCTTCAAGCTATCGCTAGAATATTAAAAATGTTTTTATTACTTTATTCAAAGCTCACGTGACCTGGTGGATTCATTTCACATGTGCATCGTGTTAGTTTTGAATCAAAAGTGGGCTGAAACATATTGAACTGCTCATCTGTTTTGTGGTGGAGGTGCCTATCCCTATTCTTTACATGTTATTTCTTCCTCTGATACTAAAAGGATCTTGTAGCACCTTTGAAACTGTGAGAAAGAGGTTGTAGCATGAGCTTTCATAAACTTGACTTACTTCCTCAGATCTATGAATTATTGTTTTACTGCATCTGCCCTCTGATAAACTGTGCCTAATGAATTTGCATGTCATCACTACAGGTTTTACGGCAGGTCTACATATTATACTGTTATGTAAAAGCGACTTTAAATAGCACCATATGGCTTCTAGCACTCTTGCTCTTGGCATGTAATTCATATGCAATTCTCTAAATACATTGTGCATTTTTCTCCATAAAATGATGAAAAGAGGCCCCGACTCACAGGTAAAACATTGCAATCAGAAAGTCTAGGATTAAGTCCCTAACATCTTTTGTTGAAAGTTTCTCAAGTACAGGTATACCTCAATGAATGAAGTAGATGTCTTCCTGGCTGTTACAGTGGATCCTCCATATCAGTGGGCTGGCAATTCATTGATTTGTCAGTCTGCAGATTGCCACAATCCATATTATATAGTGATTTGATCGTCTCGGAAGAGCGGTATATAAATAAAAAAAATTTAAAAAGCATATTATGGCCTCTACATATGGATGTGCTGACACATCCACATGCACATCACCACCACTGGATAATTGTTTGCATTTTTTGCCGCCCACAGGGGGCGGGAAAACGAACCCTCACAGATGGGAAGGGGCCACTGTTCTTCTTTAACAGGAATTCTGGTACCAAAGGAGAAAATAGCAATAGGTTCCTACACCACAAAACAGAAGAGTAGTTCAACATGTTTTAGCAACATTTTTATTCAAAACTAATATTATGCACATCTGAAATTAAACAATCAGGTTAGATAAGTCATTCATAAATAAACAAAAATATTTAGAACCTTCTGGTGAACGCTCTTCCAAGATGCATTTAGGGATGATTTTTTTTCTTTCAACAGCCTCCACTTTTCTTATGATTTCAGTTTTGGTGGCCAAACTTATTGGCCTATGCTTTTTCAACATGCCAAAGTAACTGGTGAGGCAGGATTATCTTTCCCCCTTTATTTCTGTTTTGCTTTTCAAACATGCTCCGTGAGTGATTCTGGAGGCAGCTGTTTACCTTGTCTGGTGTAGGTAAGCACACACAGCTACAGTAGGATCAGCTAGAGTAGAATCTAATTCCTTCCCAGGTCTATCTTCATTGCATTGCTCACTTTGGACATGCTGCTGCAAACCAACACTGAAAGTCTGTCTTTCTCCAGCCCTCCATCACTACTGTTTCAATGCTAATGCTGCCAAAAACTAAAAAATGTCCAAGTAGACAAAACACAAGAAAAGGGGAAGAGAGAGTTTGCCTGGGCATCCCTAATAAGACTTTGTAAAAGGGAGCTTCTTTGTCACAAGTTTTGTTAATTGAGGCATGCTGGTAGCAGGATTCAGAAAATCTTCTCCATAAGACGTTAGATGGCCATCACCAATCCACTTAAGACACTTGTGGGTTAGATGGTCTGACTAGCAGAAGGCAAGTATGGTATGTGTGTATATTTAAACATTTGGCACCATGATATGTTTTACATAATACTGTCCATATAATAATTATCAAGCATCTTACTACAAAGATGGAAAATCTTATTTATGCTAATACAATTTTTGTCTGGAATCTTGCTAGTACAACACATATGTAGAACTTCCCCAGTATACTGGCTTTCTGCAAGAGGGAAAAAGCTGTGGTTGCAGTGACCACAAAAGAAGTAAGACACTGGAGAAATACACAGCTGGTAGCCAAATTTTGTTTGTCTTCTGTCACCTCTATTGTGTAATCCTAAAGAAGGCGCAACTGCTATTTGGTTTACCAACATCACACCACCCTCCATATTCCTCATCAAAAATCTGTTTCTAATACAGTTTCCACTCTATAGCAAAACATGGTTTGCCATCTTATGGGGAAAATTCAAGGCTGTAGACTATACAGCAGAAATGGATAAAGTAAGGCCTTGGTCTACATGATGCCCCTGGGACTTTGAGTGCTTCTGAACCAAGCCAGACCTCCCCAGGCCTCTTTGTTTAAAAAGATGTGTGTGTATTTTTTTCCATGCCCACTTCCCCTCCAATTCAAAAATGATTCAAAATGCAATGGCTCCCCCCCATCTCCAAGTCCTTCAAATGCCCCCAAAAGAGACCCCCACCAAAAAAAAAAAATCCCAGAACAGATCAAATCAATACTGGAAATGATGTCCCAGCACTTCTGAACACATCAAGTACACAGGTGTAGCCTTTGGGAATCACAGGATGAAAATGCCCTTCCTCCTCTGAAGTTGCCCACCACTGCTCTAGAATATAATAATAATTAATAATAACAATAATTTATTATTTCTATTAACCGCCTCTCCCTACGGATTGAGGCAGGATTACAAAAAAAATCACATACATCATACAATCAAACGTTAAAATTTCCATTAAAATAACCCTCCTATGACACATTAACACAGTTCAATCCAACACAATTAAAACAGTTCACTTGCCAAACCAAGTAGAAGTCAGATACATCTCTTACACAGTCGGGAATAGAGAGAAAAATGAGCATATTGTTCAAGTCAGCTCTGGTGGGAAAGTCCGCCAGAAGAGATCCGTCTTAATGATTTTTTTTAAAGCATCTAAGGTGATAATAAGACAGATCTCCTCCAGCAGGTCATTTCAAAGTTTAGGAGCAACTGAGGTGAAACATCTTTGGGAAGCAGATATTAGTCTAGTTTTTTGTAATAGAAACTTCCCAGACGTTCTTAGAGTGCGGGGTGGACTATATAGACAGTGTACCAGCCACAGGATCATATCTACTACAACTATTGGTTAAGCCATACTTTACCAAGGAAAATGTTATTAATTATATACTGAGGCTATTTTCAGAACCATGTACTGGAGGAGGGAATAGGAGGGAAATCAATACTAATTACTTGCAGGACTATACTGAATATGAGTTCTATCACAGAACTGTAAAGTTTGCCACTTAGGTTACTGCTGCTTTGAACAACAGCAATTCCCTTCAGGAACACAGGAGAGAAACAAATCACAAGACTAGTCTACGAAAAACCAGAAATAGTACTCCTACTACTACCACTAATATATATTTGAATCAAGGATGGGAAACTTGTGACACTCCTTTCGTTCCTACCCATTTGCTATGCTGACTAGAGTTGACAGGATTTGCAATCCAACATTCTGAAGGCCATATGTTCCCATTCGAAATAGAAATCCATTTATTTATAGGAACATGCAGAAGAAAAGTGCAGGTATATCTGTAAATGAAATAGATGTATTTCTGGACCCTACTTCTTTAACAAAAACAATTGGTACCAGAAGTAAAAATAACATGGAAAGTATATCCGTTAACCAAACAAAAATCCATCAGTGATTTTATTGGCCAACCAAAATGCAAAATATACCTGTTGCAGGCTTTCAAAGCTTCTTCATCAGGCAAGATGTTACAAACCAAACAGGAGGAAAAATCCACAATTGGAGATGTTAGTCAGATGCCTGCATGTTGTCTCAGTACTTAGTAACAATGGTATGCGGGGGAGGATATATTTTGCAGGCAGGCTCCTCCTCCTTCTGATCATGTGGCTATAGGGAGATTTTCAAAGTCCAGGAAATTTAAAGCATTCTCTGAACATGCCAGCCACAGATGCTGGCAAAACATGTTGAAGTGCACCTTATGGTGTAGGAACTATCCATATTCCTATCTCTACAGCACCAAAATGTTCCTGATGCAAAAACATGGAGACCTCCTGAGGAATCCATTGTTCTCTGCCTACAAACCACTATACCACACTGGCTCTCAAAACATTCCCACCAGGAAAATTGTTGTAAATGCTTGGGAAAGCATAATAACAACTTTAGGCTATATTCCACAAACAGTATTCAGAAAAGTTAATTTTTGCATTATAATTCCCAGAATCCCCTAGTCCATCCTATTTTTTAAAATAATTTCATCCTTCCTTTAGAACCATTGGCTCCAAATACATCAATAACATGCCAATGTCAGTTGTTATTCATCAGTTTTATAATACTGTCCACATAGAATATACAACACAACAAATCACATTGGTCATCTCCACAGCTCAGATAATTATCTATCACTCCTATTTTTCAGACCTTGGACTAAACATGAAAGGAAATTGTCCAGGCTTGAAGAAGAGAAGTAGCACATTTGAGAATGCTTGGGAAATCATTTACAATCCCCCTTCCGAATTTGCGGAATTTGCATGAATTTTGAAATTTGCATATATTCAAGCCCCATACCTTTGAATGCACCATAACTTTAATGGAGGTTGCCCCTCCATGAATAATCAAAACCACAGATCTCAAGTTTGTGAAAATGGAGGGGCAATTGTATATGTAGACAAGGACAGAGACAGAAGCTTGCCTAAAACTGCCTTATGGGTTCACACACAAGATTTGAACCACAGACCTCTCATCTTACAGTTCACAGTCTTGATTGTTGTTGTTGTTGTTGTTGTTGTTGTTGTTGTGTCCTTCAAGTCATTTCAAAGAACCTATAATGGGATTTTCTTGGAAAGATTTGTTCTGAAGATGTTTTTGCCTTTGCCTTCCTCTAAGGCTGTGAGAGTGTGACTTGTTCAGGGTCATCCAGTGAGTTTCCGATCTGAACTGGGTTTCACACCCTGATCCCCAGAACTGTAGTCCAATGCTCACACTACTACACCACACTCACATTCTTGATTACTAAATAAACAAAATTGAAATAGTACAAGCACAAAATACAAGCTAGGATTCCTACCTAGATCTACCTAGAGATCCCTAGTATTACATGGTTGTCTTCCAAACAAGATCCAACCCTGTTTATTTTCCAAATTAGATGGAATGAGGTGTGTTCTGAGTGGAATTGTATAATTACAAAAAATGACATGGTCTTTTAGTTACAGCACTAAAAATAAGTTTAACTAAGAGCTACTCTGAACTGCAGAAATAATGCAGTTTGAAACCACTTTAACTGCCATGTCTCCATGCTATGGAATTGTGTTCTCTGGGAGAGAATGAATAGACTGTATTTTCCTCAGGAATTCTGTTACATCCATAACAATACCTCTCTGAAGAGATAGCAAAGAGGCTATGTTTCTGAAAATTGTCTTAAATCCTCTGTAACTAAACTATTTACCATTTTAATGGTAACCTATTCTTAAATATCACATCAGCTTATCTACGGCATCATTACCAGGATTCTTATATTTTGTCCCCAATGAGACAATTGCAACTGACAAGTTCTACTGGTTTCCCACCCACTCCAAGCTGCTAGCTTTTGAATGAGCTTTCCAGGGTTGTCCTAGCAACCAGATGGCTCTACCCACAATCCCATACTTACAAAAAGATTAAATCAAAACAGAGCTTTCTGTATATAGCTATAATCATGGCAAAATACCTCTTGACCAAGTATATTGATCAGTTTCCTCCACTTCAGCAAGGAATCAAATATTAAATTGTCTTAAACTGTTAATGTAAATTGCACAGTTCATAGTTATCTAAAATTACACGTGCTTACAATTCTGTAATTCCATTACATACATCAAAGACAGACCATTAAGTACAGTATCCATAATTGAAGCTTATTCCATGTTAGTATATTATCTTATTCCATACATTCAAATTTCATATTTATTTTAAATGTACTGATGCTATAGAACACAAGTTGCCTCCAATAGTGCAGCACTCATCAAGAAGATACAGAGGTTTAATCATAGAATCATAGAATCATAGAGTTGGAAGAGACTGCAAAGGTCACCCAGTCCAACCCCCTGCCATGCAGGGAATCCAAATCAAAGCATTCCCGACAGATGGCCATCCAGCCTCTGTTTAAAGACCTCCAAGGAGGGAGATTCCACTACACTCCAAGGGAGTGTGTTCCACTGTCAGACAGCCCTTACTGTCAGGAAGTTCTTCCTAATGTTGAGGTGGAATCTCTTTGGCTGTTGCTTGCATCCATTGCTCCGGGTCCTAGTCTCTGGAGTAGCAGAAAACAAGCTTGCCCCCGCCTCAATATGACATCTGTTCAAATATTTAAACAGGGCTGTCATATCATCTCTTAACCTTCTCTTCTCCAGGGTAAACATCAAGATATACTATATCCACATCATTCCCTTAATCTAACAAGCTGGTAATTTTATCAAAAAAAAAAAGAAATTAGATTTGTCTGGCATGACTTCTTTCTCTGAAACCCGTGTTGACTTTTTGTGATTATGGACTTGCTTTCTAGATGTTCACAGACTCTCTGTTTAATGATCTGCTCTAGAATCTTTCCTGGTATTGATGTCAGACTAACTGGATGATAATTATTGGGATCCTCTTTTCTCCCTTTTTGAAGATGGGGACAACATTTGCCCTCCTCCAGTCTGCTGGGATGTCTCCTGTTCTCCAGGAGTTTTCAAAGATTATTGCCAATGGCTCCGATATTACATTAGCCAGTTCTTTTAATACCCTTGGATGTAGTTCATCTGGTCCTGGAGATTTATATTTGTTTAGATTAACCAGATATTCCTGTACTATCTCTTTACTTATTCTGTGCCGAACTTCTCCTATTCTGTCCTCTGTTCCATTATCCTCAGGTTGAGCAGCCTTTTCCTTTTCTGAGAAGACTGAGGCAAAGAAGGTACTGAGTAATTCTGCCTTTTCTCTGTCCCCTGTTAGCATTTTGCCATCTTCTCCACACAGTAACCCTACCATTTCCTTCTTCCTTTTGCTGCGGACATATCCAAAAAAGCCTTTTTTTTTTTTGTTCTTAACCTCTCTAGCAAGCCTGAGTTCATTCTGTGCTTTAGCTTTTCTGACATTACCTCTACACAGGTTAGCTATTTGTTTGAACTCCTCTTTGGTGATGTCTCCGTTTTATCCACTTCTTATACTTGTTCCGTTTAAAACTTAGCTCAGTTGAAAGTTCCTTAGTCAACTGTCCCGGTTTCTTGAGACATCTCCCATTTTTCTTCCTCATTGGAACTGTTTCAAATTGTGCCTTCAGTATCTCTCCTTTGAGAAACTCCTATCCAACTTGAATTCCTTTCTCTTTTAGTATTCCTGACCATGGTATCACCCCAGTATTTCTCTAAGTTTACTAAAATCAGCTTTCCTAAAGTCTAGAATGCATGTCTGACTATGCCTGGCTTCTCCTTTCCATTGTATAACAAACTCCTGTAGTACATGATCACTCCCACCTAAGGATCCCACCATTTGCACCCCAGGTCATCCTTGTTGATTAGGATCAGATCCAAAATAGCTGATCCCCTTGTTGCCTCTTCCACCTTTTGGACAATGAAATTGTCTCCAAGGCAAGTGAGGAATTTGCTAGACCTTGAGGATTTGGCTGAGTTTGACTTCCAGCAAACATCAGGATAGTTGAAGTCACCCATCACTACTACATCTGTCTTTTTTGAATGTGTGGTCATCTGTTCTAGAAAGACATCATCCAATTACACAGTCTGACTTGGAGGTCTGTAGTAGACTCCCACCATAACATCCTTGTTGTTTCCCTCTCCTTTAATTTTTATCCAGATGCTCTCCACCTGGCTTCCATGATTGATATCCTGGATCTCTTCACTGGTGTAAATGTCCCTGACATATAAAGCTATTCCTCCTCCTTTCCTGTTTGGCCTATTTCTCTTAAAAAGACTACACCCCTCTATTTCTACATTCCAATCATGAAACTCATCCCACCAGGTTTCAGTGATGCCTATTATATCATATTTGCTTTGTTGTACTAGGAGTTCGAGTTCATCTTGCTTATTTCCCATGCTCTGTGCATTAGTGTAGAGACATTGAAGACCATGTGTCCCCTTGACTTGCTGCCTTTGCAAGTTTTTTGCCTCCCACTTTTGGGTCCTTGCACTGTTTGTCTTGTTCCCTCTATGACAGTTAGATTATTTTCTCCAGCCCTTATGCCTTCCGGAATACTGTCTCCCTTCCCCACATAAGTCAGTTTAAAGCCCTCCTGATCAAATTTTTGAGACTATTGGCAAAAACGTTTTTGCCAACTGGCGTGAGATGCAACTCATCCCTTGCCAGAAGTCCTTCCTCATGGAACCTCAGACCATGATCCAAAAATCCAAATCATTCTTGGCAGCACCATCTGCAGAGCCAGTCATTCACCTCTGATATTTTCTTCTCCCTTCCTGGACCATGACCTTTGACTGGGAGAAGAGATGAGATGACAACCTGTGCATCCATCTCTTTCAACTTCCTACCCAGAGCCTCATAGTCCCTTCTGATATTCTGAAGGCTGTGCCTTGCAGTATCATTGGTTCCCACGTGAACCAAAAGAAAGAGGCGATGGTCAGTAGGCTTGACAAGTCTTGTCAACCTCTCTGTCACATCACGAATCTGTGCCCCAGGGAGACAGCACACTTCCCGAGACATCTTGTCAGGCCCACAAACCACTGGTTCAGTATCTCTCAGCAAGGAGTCCCCCACGACTACCACATGCCTCCTCCAAGGCTTAGCAGTGGCTGTTCCCTTTGGTGGTACTTCCAAGGTCCCCTGCTCTGTCCCTGAAGTCTGTCCCTGCTGCTCTTCCTCATCTTGTTTGTCTGCTACTGTCATTGTTACCTCTGCTTTCTACTTTCAGTAAAGAATTGTAAAAAATAAAGCCTAGGTTCTATAAGTCTAGATCACAGAATTATAAGAGTTGGAAAAGATATCATGGGCCATCAAGTCCAATTCCCTGTTCAGTGCAGGATCTCTAACAAAAGCATCACCAGCAAGTAGCTGTTCAGGCTAAAGACATCCAGAGAAGGAGGCCCCACCATCTCTCTAGGCAACTTGTTCCATTGCTGAACCACTCATATTGTCAAGAAGTTCCTTCTAATGTTCAATGAAAATCCACTCTGCTGTTACTTAAAACCGCTGGACTTAGTCCTACTTTCTGGTGCAGTAGAAAACAAACCTGCCCCTGCTCTCTGTGACAGCCCTTGAGATTTATAAAGAGTGTGATCATGCCATCTCTCAGTCTTCTCTTCACCAAGCTCAAATGCCCAGTTCATTCAAGCTTTCTAAATGTTTTATTCTCTATACCTCTTTATCAACCTCATCGTCCTTTTCTGAAACCGCTCCAGCTTGTCCTTAAAATGAGGTGCCCAGAACTGAACTCAGTACTCCAGATGAGGCCTGACCAGGACAGAACACAGAGGGACTATTACTTCCCTTGACTTGGAAACTATGGTTCTATTAATGCAGGCTAAAATAACATTTTCCTTTTTTGCTGTAGCATTATACTGCTGTCTAACATTCAACTTATGATCAACAAAAATCCCAAGGTCCTTTTCGCACATAGTACTGCTGAGCCTAGTGTTCCCCATTCTATACCTGTGCATTTAGTTTTTGTGGACTAAATATATAATTTTGTTTTTATCTCTACTGAATTTCATTTTATTATTTTCTGTCCAATTTTCTAATTTATCTATTACAGTATAGTTCTTTTTAAATTCTATTCCTATTCTCCAATGTGTTAGCCATCCCTGTCAGTTTTGTGTAACCTGCAAAAGTGATAAAAATTCTCTCCACAGTGTTATCTAAATCATTGATAAAAACGTTGAAGAGTAACAGCCCTAGGACAGAACCCTTAGGTACTTCACTTAAGACCTCCTTACAGTTTGAAGCGCAGCCACTCTTTAAGCATGATTATCTAAATAATAATTGATCCACCTGACAGTGTTTCTGTCTATTCCATATTTAATCTGTTTCCAATAAAAATAATATGGGGGGTATCAAATGTTTTGCTAAAATCCAGACAAATGTCATTCACAACATTCCCACCATCTACTAAACTAGTGACTTGATCAAAAAAAGATGTAAGATTAGTTTGGCAGAATCTGTTCTTGATCAACCCATGCTGGCTCCTATTGATGGCTGCATTCCCATCAAAATACTTGTAGATTCTTGTATAATCAGGTCTAATATTTTTCCTGTTATTAATAAGATAATATACTAACATACCAGAATGGGCTACCTGTTAGATCAGGAAGATTTGTGGTTAAATCCACTCTGATCATGGAAGTGAATAAATAACTTTGGACAAGTCACTATTTCTCAGCTTAACCGACTTCCCATTTAGGCACGTAAAATGGGCAAAACAGATGGTGCTTTGAGTGCGCATGGCATTCAAATTATGCACAAACCCAAACTGCCCGGAAGCCACTTTGAGGCTGCCTAAAATAGCCCAAACCCAGCCACAAAAGAGCAGCAAAAAGCCAGTCATGCTTGTTTGGGACTGCATCAGTGGCCAACCTCGGGTCCGCAGCATCTGGTCGCTGCAATCCCACAATGATTGGGGTGCTGGTGGCCTCTGGCTGCTACTTTTGCCCCATCTTCTTGACCCCTACGTGTACCTACCCACTGTCCCAAGTCATCCCTCAGTTTTGTTAATTCATGAATCTTAGCAGCAGTACTCCAGAGAACAATCTTCTATTTATCTGTGAGCTGCCTTGGGTACCTTTCTGGAAGGAAGGTGACAGAGAAATGAAATACATAATAAATAAGTAAATGTTTTCATACCCTTTTTAAACCTCAAGAATATTAGTAGCAGTGTGTTAGTGCTCTCCTATTTTCCCACCTTTTCCCTGCCTCAATAGTCACAGAAGAAATCCTCTGAGAGGCCTCTCCTATTTTCTAGCTGAATTGTACTCAGCACTGCTCATCTTTGTATCTAATACCCAAACAGTGTCCACCGGGCCTTCTGTTCCCCTTCCCTTTTTTAAACTCAGGGATCGTTCCAGTAGTACCTCAGAGAACACACTCACATTTCCCACCCTTTTTAAAACCTCAAACACATTAGCTGCAGTATTTAAGACTGCCTCTGTTTTGCCACCTTTTCTTCTCCCTCTGAAATCTGAATGAAATTCAAAAACACTGTCAAATGTTGACACATCAAACACTGTCCAGGCTGTAACTACCATAGCCTGACAGACATACAGCCTCCAATCTGGAATTTTAACTTTTCAACTTTAGACTGGGCTCTGCCGATGAAAAACACAGTGTCCAATTTTGTGGTGTCTATCACACTTTCTTGATGAGTTAGGATTGTCTCTCTCTCTCTCTCTCTCATTTTCTTTTTTCCCCTTTTTTTCCTAGTAACCCTAAAAGGTAAGGTAAAGGTAATCCCTTGCATGAATAACTAGTCGTAACTGACTGTAGAGGTGGTGCTCATCTCTGTTACTAAACCGAAGAGCTAGCATTGTCCGAGGACTGCTCTGGTGGTCATGTGGCCAGCATGACTGCACAGTACACTGTTACCTTCCCACTGAGAAGCATTATCTATTTATCTACTTGCATTTGCATGCTTTCAAACTGCTAGGTTGGTAGAAACTGGGACTAATGACAGGAGCTTACCCCATCGTGCATCATTCGGGCCTTGAACTGCCTACCTTCTGATCTTTCAATTGTCAGAATTGGTGTCTTAACCACAAAGCCACCGCATCTCCTTGTAATAACCCTACTGCACCCATAATTTGGAATTTCAACTTAAAAACTGGCTCTGAAGCTTACGACAACAGCTAAAAACAGTTGCTGACATTCTGAAATCTAACATGTTGTCCTGACAAGTTATAGACGCCTCCCCATTCCCTTTTATTATTTTAGTTACTTAAACAGAGCAACTCAGTATTCTGTTAACATTCAAACTGCAAGCTGTCCTCTTTACTCACACAATTAACTCACAAAGCACCAGCCTCAGATCATAGTTAAACACAGATATAAATGTAACATTTATTTTATAAAGACAAGCTATTGCAACCCTGTCAATGAATTTCCCATTAAGGAAACCAAGCATAGGCACCAAGAATCATTGACAATATTTTTAAGTCTTGGATTTCCCATAAGCACGTTATGAAATCAGTGATATTTTTAAATTTTCCATTTTAAAAAATGGTTTTAGCAGGCAGACTAGCAGGCTGCAAATTAACACTCCAGGATCTTAGCACATTTATTTCTCTAGAATGTCCCTAGGTTGCAGCAGAAGGGAAGAAAGGACATTTTTTCTCAGGACACATGTGCTTAGCAGTATGATGTGTTTCCATTCAATGTAACAGCAATCCTACAGATTGTTGGGGGCAATTAGCTTACACTTTGTAAACTGCTTAGGGCAGGGGTAGGCAACCTTTCTGAGCTGGGGGCCGGGTTGCTGTCCCTGAGACAACTGGGGGGCCGAAAGGGGGGGAGCTTCCACCCTCCGAGGGCGGGGCTTTCTCTGCTCCCTTTCCCAACCTCCAGCTGTCTAAGAGACAGCTAGAAGGGGAGGATTGGGAGAGGGGGTGACAGGCGCGCGCCTGCTCCTCCTGCCCTTCTGTGGACCCCAGCTGCTTCTCAGAGAAGCAGTAAGGGCCCGTGAGGGGCAGGAGCAACATGCGCGCGGCCCCAGCTCCTGTCCTCGGGGCTTTGCCAGGCCTGAGGTGTCCTCCGAAAGTCACCTCAGGGCTGCCAAAGCCCCGCGGGGAGGAGGAGGTGTGTGCCTGCCCTCTCCTCCTTGGCCCCTCTCTTCGTCCGAAAGGGCTCCAAGGGGCCCTTTCGGCCGAAGGGGAAGGCCGACCGAAACCACTCTCACTGTTAAAGCAGCCTTTTAGCATTGAAAACACTGAAAATACACAGAAATGCACTTTGGAAAGTCACACTGTCTCACCTTCGAAAGAGTGCATGTCCCACAAACTGACATATCATCATCACTACCACTCTCACTGTTAAAGCAGACCTTTTAGCACTGAAAGCACTGAAAATAACACGAAATGCACTTTGGAAAGTCACACTGTCTCACCTTCAAAAGACTGCATGTCTTCATCTCCTCCTCTTGCTCCTTCCTTCCTTCCTGCTTCTTCCTCCTCTTCTTCATCCTCCCTCCTTCCTCCTCTTGTTCCTTCCTTCCTTCCTCCTTCTTCCTCCTCTTCTTCATCCTCCCTCCCTCCCTCCCTCCTCCTCTTGCTCCTTCCTTCCTTCCTTCCTTCCTTCCTCCTTCTTCCTCCTCTTCTTCATCCTTCCTCCTCCCTCCCTCCCTCCTGCAACTTCCTTCCTTCTTCATCCTTCCTCTTCCCTCCCTCCCTCCTCCTCCTCCATTCCTCCTTCTTCCCCAGCGCTTCCCCCTGGCCCCTGGGAGGCCAGAGGCCATCCCAGGGGGCAGGGAAACGGAGCGCTCCGGCGGCGGCAATCGGCGGCAGGGTCGGCCAGGGGCCGGTCCTACAGTGCTGGCGGGCCGCATCCGGCCCGCGGGCCATAGGTTGCCAACCCCTGGCTTAGGGAGTGCTGAAGTGCACTGATAAGCGGTATAGAAATGTACTTGCTATTGCTACATGTTTTCATGGTCATAATGAGAGTGGAGCTTCACCTTCCAAAGTCTGCAGTTTATCTCTACACCCACAACTGGTGCGCTGAGATAAGCACAAGATGCATTTTAAAATCTCTCATTCATTCCAAGTTTGCCTTACTTACTGAGTCTGCAAGTAAATCAGAAGTTCCACCTCAAATACACACGCTATGTAATATTCTAAATTCTGACACAGTTATCATTTGGGCTAATCTTCCTTCCTCTGGGCAAGGCAATTGCCTTCTTTTCACCAGTGAGGACTCAGAGCCCAGTACAGCCCAGCTGCACAACAAAACAAATGCTAGGTCAAAGGAATTCTTCCACATCTGTGCTGAGATTTATTTACTTTTACAGCTTTGGCTTCTACAGGCTTTCAGTCCAGAATAGAACCTGCAGTTAGGATTCCTTCTACAAGCCTTCAGCTCCTAAATTAGTAAGCAAAAACATCCTCTTGTGGCCTTAGGTCCCACAGCCACATTCCAGAATTAACTCTCATCTTTCTCTGTCTAAAAGAGATGTCCATTTCAAGGAATGAGTTAGACAAACTGAGGACAGCTGTCCCTTTTGCACAGAAAGGGGTAAGCAAAACTGTAACTTATGCTGCTGTTGTTGTTGGTGTGTTCCTTCAAGTCATTTCTGACTTATGGTGACCCTGAGGAAAACCTATCAAGGGGTTTTCTTGGCATGTCTATAGCCATCCTCTGGGGCTGAGAGAGTGTGACTTCCCAATGCCACCCAGTTAGGGTTGCCATAATTCTCTACCACAAATCAGGACAAATGTAGGACAAAATTTAGACCAAAATGTAGGACAGTTGTAGGATAAAATTTAGCCCAAAATGTAGGACATTTAAGAAAAATGGCGGACCTTAAATGTCCTACATTTTCAGATAAATTTTATCCTACAACTGTCTTACATTTCGGTCTAGATTTTGTCCTACATTTTGTCCCTGTTTGTGGTAGAGAATTATGGCAACCCTACACCCAGTGTGTTCACATGTCCAAGCTTCGATTCAAACCCTGGTATCCAGAGTCATAGTCCAACACTCAAACCACCACACTACACTGGCTTCACACGCTCTTAAGCTGCCATGACTGAAATTAGAGGCACATGAGTAATAGCAAACAGAGAGAGGAAAATGCTGTGTCTCAGAACTGGGCATCTATGGAAACCAGGAATTCACACTGGGACTGGACTATGTATCATTGTCAGTCTTTGGGTCCAACTTTGAGGTTATGGTCAACATGAATAAATACCTCGGTAAACTATGAAAATGGGCCCAGTGAATCCAACCATTGACATAAGTGCCTATTTAGAGACAAAAAGACCTGAAAAGGCCAGTCTCAAAGTCAATGCAGAGAAATCTGGAGCAGAATCTACCAGAACGGTGAGTTTCCCATCATAAGACCTCCACTTTTTAAAGGAGGAATGCACTGCAGGCACATATCAGTTCAGAGGAAGTTCAGGGGTGGGGAGAGACCTTGCCAAAAGTTACAATGTGAACTAAACACTCTCCTGACACAGTGCATTCTTTAAGACTTTTGCAAGCCTGATGCCTAAACAAAGCTGAATGAGAAGGAACTTAGTATACCAAGGGAGCATTCACACTCTTTTTTTTTTATCCTGAAGAGATGCAGATTGGCGCGCTGATGCATATAGAGTTTGTTGTTCTCATTTTGTTTTGGGTTCACAAATCTCTTTGAGTCATTGTAACCCCTTTGTTATTCACACATGCCAACATTTTGGGATAAAATGGAGCCGCTTCCATTCCCTTGAATGATACAGAGGGATCTGAATCAATTCAGAAATTTATTCACACTGTGAAAGATGAGGATCTTTCAAGAAAACTCAGGAAAAAAACAGTATGGAATATCCCAGGTTAATTGTGTTATTTTTTTGTCAGCTCTCCCCCCCCCCCCCAGTGCATCAAGTGCATTTGGGACATGTATGAACAACAAGGATTCAACCTAGATTATTTTTGCACTTGAGGGGCCCAAGTAAGTTCTGTGTACCAGGGAGATCTCACTTTGAGGAAGGTGATGAACTGGATTCTTTTGGCCAAACATTTAGAATTTAGTTGGCTTTGTAAAAGGACTGTAATTCCATTATAGTGAGTATATAAAGACTGTTCAGAAGAATTCCCCTTTCCTGTTATGATCCCTGATTCATATACTAGGTACAGATTTGAAATGGTTGCAGCTAAGAAGGGCCTAAATATCTTACAGGCAGAAGATCCCATCTGATCTTGGAAGCTACGCAGGGCCAGCTTTGGTTAGTACTTTGATGGTAGACCACAACAAATACTAAACAGGCTATATTGCAAAGGAAGGAACTGGCAAAACCACCTCTGAGTATTCCTTGCCTAAGAAAACCCCATGAAATTAATGGGGCTGCAACAAGTTGACAGGCAACATCAAGGCACATATAAACACACAAGCTTCCTTCTCAATAACTCACAGGCATTTTACCTGGACTTTCATCCTGTCCTTTATGATTAAGGACTCTATGAGAGTTACAGGATTCTTCCTTCACCAATGCTTGCAGGCTATATCTAGTTTCCTTTCGGGCCACTCAGTTTCAATAGAGGCCTCATTTTCTTATGTTTCTGTTTCATAGTGAAACATATAAATTTGGCCAGAAGATGTCATATCCTTTATTACTTAGCATGTGACACTTTAGGCAAATCATAAACATATTTATGAACATCAAGATAAGGAGACTATTAATTCAGAGGAAACCAAACATAAATGTAACTAGACAGAAAACAGAGGTATGAAAAATCTGAAAATTATTTTACACAAGCAGTCAGTTTTTTCCCAAGCTTAAAGTAAAAAGGCTAATGCATTTTGCATGGGAAAGGGGCATAATAAATTCAAATGCTTACTCTTTTAGCAACTTAATAGCTGATAGAAGAGACAGTGTGATGAAAAATCAAACAATCCAGTTTGTTGTCTCACTGAAATTAATTAAATCATGCTCCATTATAGTTTCTGCTTTCCCTGTTTCACATTATGGAGATAAGCTCATTCTCCTTCCATTTAATCATTAACCATTCATTAGAAAATAACCGTTTTTAAAATATTCCAACCACAATTTTACCAGAAACTACAGGCACAGCAAAGTAGGTGTTAGTGCTCCGCATGCCTCCCTACTTTGTAGCTGACTATTACACTCAGAAGCCAAAATAATGTGTTCCTTACTGTTGGGTCCATATGCATGGTTCTCTCATGATTATATGATGTAATGATGATATGGTGGTAAGATGACATGGTGATATAGCATTAGGATAAAAGCTGGTTTATTAAGAGGGGAATAGGAATCCTGTGGGAAGTCAAGCTTGGGAAAGAATGGGAGGGGGCAAATGTACAGTCGTGAGAGAGATTTTTGGTTTTCTAACCCTATTGTTCCTGCAAGCAGATCGGGGCTGTAAACCACGGATGCTCTCCTTCCTTAAGTACGACTGAATGATAATGCAGGAAAGGAAAGAGGAAACATGAAAAGTCACTTTGATCCAGATCAAATAGCAATAGCAACAGCAACTACTTTTCTATACAGTGCACTTAAGGACTCCCTAAGCGGTTTACAATGTATAAGCTAATTGTCCCCTAACAAGCTGGGTACTAATTTTAGCAATCTATGGAAGGATGCAAGGTTGAGTGGACCCTGAAGCCCTAGATGGGATTGAACTCACAACCTTGTGGTTTATGAGTGAGTGGCTGCAGTACAGGCATTTAACCACTGCACCTCCAGGGCCAGGGAGCCGGGCTGGATGATGGGAACTCTTAAGTATGATCCAGGGAGGAAACTTTTCAGTTCCGCCACAAACCCTGGACAGAGGAACTTCTGTCTTAATTTCTGGAATAAAATCTTTTGTTTTAATCACATTAAGATGTTCTCTTTGTTACTGGGAACTGAGTCCGCTGATCTTGACGATTACTGACTTTCTGCTTCTTACAAGTGATTGTAAAATTTGTAAATCTGGACAGCTGAGAAGAAAACAAATCTGAAAAAAACCTGTATGCAGTTTCTTTTTTTTTTAAAGAACACATGCTGTTTTTCAAAGTAAGGCCTCCTGAAGGCAGTTTACAAGATATAGTATTTTTTTAAAAATTAAATTTAAATATAATCAAAGAACAGCATAAAATATTTTTTAAAATGAACATTCATACATTTAAAGCCAGACTGGGACATCTAAGTCTGCATATCCTACTGAAAAATAGTCAGGAAAGAAGCCTCAGTCATATTCTGTGGTAGAATGTCCCTCAATGACAGAATGTGGCATTGCTTTCATATTAAAAGTTCAGACATCTACAGATACAACTGGCCACAGTGTTCTCCCAGCATTGCCCTTCAATAACTATAATACCTGATTATTTCTTTATTATTTTGACCAGTAATATTACCTCTTATCTAGTGCAAACACCTTGAAGGGAGAAACATTATAATTCAATGAGGAATACTCGCTTTTCCATCTGTGACCTTTAGAAAGATCTACCAAAGGTAAAAAGTCTAATTAGGGGGAGAAAGGTCAGCTAAAAGGGCATAAAGGGGCATACACCTTTTTAATCTATGTCATATACATTTATAGAAGAACATAAGATTACAAAAACCACTTCAATATTGAATGTAAGACCATTAGCTTTGAACTCATATGGGGCAAAAAATAGAAAAAGCAATGCTTGTTATCTCACCGAGCAGAAACTGCCAAAATCAGGCACCCAGTCTATAAAAAAAATGGTTTTATGGCATACCACTAAAAGTAGACAACGTACAAATAGCTAAATATCAAATTGCCAATGCGTAAAACCTTAGATTACCAGTTTCTTGTGTGTATAGAAACAGTCACCACTGTTTCTGATTTACTGTATAGATCATATGTCGTATCATACTGGGCTCTGGAGGGCATAGTGGTTTCCCAGCTCCAGGATTAAGCAGACTATCGAGATCCATTTCAAATTAGCTTCAGACCTGGCTATGGGACAGAGATAACTTTGGTTGACTTGGGGCCAAGGAACATGGCCTAGAACTATTCATTAGAAAATAACAATTTCTAAACTATTCCAACCTCAATTTTACCAGAAACTACAGACACAGTAAAGTAAGTGTTAGTGCTCCTCATGTGTCCCTACTTTGTTCTCTTCAGACTTTGCAGGAGCCCTGGTGGCGCAGTGGTTAAATGCCTGTACTGCAGCCACTCACTCATAAACCACAAGGTTGCGAGTTCAAGACCAGCAAAAGGGCTCAAGCTCGACCCAGGCTTGCATCCTTCTGAGCTCACTAAAATGAGTACCCAGATTGTTGGGGGGAAATTAGCTTACAGCTGTAAACCGCTTAGACACTGCTTAGGCGGTATGAAGCGATATATAAATGAAGCTTGTTTGTTTTGTTTTACACTCTGAAAATAACATGTTCATTATTGTCAGATCCATATGCATGGTTCTTTCACGATATGACAACATGATGTAATGATAATATGGTGGTAAGATGACAGGGTGATATAGTGTTACGATAAATGCTGTTTTATTGAGAGGGGAATAGGAATCCTGTGGGAAGTCAAGCTTGGGAAACAATGGGAGGGGGCAAATGGCCAGCCACTAGAGAGATTGGTGGTTTTATGCCCTCATAACACCAGTTCCAAGTGACCACTGATTGGAGCGGATTTAATTCGCTCCTAAAAGGTCCAGCTCTTGCTGCCTTAGTGTAGCCTCAGAGCAGCTTCCAGCCAGTTTAGAGACGTGTGTCATCTAAATGCCACACCCCCAAAGCGGCCAGAAGCCACTTTATTTGGCCCAAGCATTTCAGGCCTTGGTGACTGACCCACCCAGATAATCAGACAGAGTGAATGTTGACCTGTTGGTTCTGCCTGACCACTCAGTGGCTTTTGATACCATTGCCCACAAAATCATTCTGAGCCGCCTCTCTGGAATGGGACTTGGGAGCATTTGGTTTTTATTTTTTACAGCAGATGAAGATTTTAATGAAATGTACTGAGCTTCTATTTCATCATGGTTTAAATGTGTTTTTTAAACATGGTTTAGCTTCTTCTTTTTAACTTGTGTGCTTTAAATAGAATTGTGGTTTAATTTTCTTTTAACTTTTGTATTAATAGTTTCTAAATTAAGCTGCTGTTATTGTTGTGTGCCTTCAAGTCATTTCTGAAATATGGCAATCCTAATGTGAACCTATCACAGGGTTTTCTTGGCAAGATTTCTTCAGGGGGTGTTTGCAATTGCCTTCCCCTGATGTTGAGACATGTGACTTTCCCAAGGTCACTACAGTACTTTGTTTTAATCCTGAATCCAAAAGGCAGAATATAAATTAAATAAATGAATTAATAGCAAATTTAAAGCCAAACATTTCAAGCTCCTTTAAATACAAATAATGAATTGGATATACTGTATGTGTATGGGAGAGGTATTTGTTAATAATGAAATTCATACTGTCAAATTCTAATTAATCAAGCAAGGCAACTTGTTTGTAAATAACTGGGGTGGGTCAATTTTATTTCCTAAAAATAAAATTTAACTATGAAAATAAAAATGAAATATAAATGGAAAGTAGTCTATTTTTTCTATTATTGTAATTTTTTCATTTAAAAATTCTGTTACGCTCCATTCAATCTACTTGGGATGTACCTCTTGACATATAAAGCTGTCAAGCACTTGCATGATCTGAAAAGAGACTTCTAGATCTGTGGAAACTGCTACCCCAAAACAGAAGAGAAAGTATATCACAATATGGACATCACACTTGTCAGGAACAAGGCACTATCCTGACACATACTGCCCAATCTCTCCCATGAAAAGCAAGAGTGGGTTTATTTACTGTGATATTTGAACTTGAAAAGTAGGCTTTTCTCTCCCTAGACAAGCTACAGAAACAACCCACTTTGTGATTTATTTATTGGGTTCTTGGGAGAAGGACAAGCAGAGTGCAGAATTCAAAGATCCACAGAGAGAAAATCCATGGTTTATTTAGCCAGTGTGGCTTCTGTACGATTCCTCCCTAAAACAGTATCTTAGGCGTGTTACAGACCGCCTAAAAGCGGCGGTCTGCCGTCGCCACCTGTTGCTGGGTCCGGGAACCGCAGCGGCCAAACTGCGCAGTTCCCGGGCGCAGCGGAAAAGAAGCGCCAAAATGGCGTTTCTTTCTGTGCCTTGGAAGTGGCGCCGCGAGGTGCTAGTCATGCACTTGTGGCATCACTTCCACCTCACGACGTCCGGACGCTATGCGTCCGCAACATCAAATGGCGCCCCCCGTGTCGATGGGCCCTGCCATTTTGTACAGACTTAGTCCGTACTAGGGTTGAGGGGCGTCAGGAAGTGATGCCCCTTCGTAACCCTAATACGCCCCTTCCTAACCCTAGTACGCAGTATAGGCACGTCTGTAACACACCTAAATTAGACATCAAAATAAAATAGAAACATCCCATGTGGATACTAGTTGTAAGTATGAATGATTTGTTGCTGTTTATTGCCTGTTTATTCCCGGGATAATGGCTCTTTAATCAAGATGCGTGTGAAAATGTTAATCACTGATTGCACGATTTTCACAGGAAAATCACTGTTTACACTCCTGATTTTCCCCAGGTGATAAAGTCCTAGGACACTGAGAAGTGGATTAAAGCTACAGGAAAAGACATTGCACCTAAACATTAGGAAGAACGTCCTGATGTTAAGAGCTGTTCAACTGTGGAACATGTTGAGTCGGAGAGTGGTGGAAATTTCTAAAGGGAGGCTAGATGGCCATCTCTCGAGAGTGCTTTGATAGTGTATTCCTGCAAGGCAGGGGGACTAGAGTGCCCTTATGGTCTCTTCCAACTCTAGTACAGTGGTACCCCGGGTTACGAAAATAATCCGTTCCACGGCGCCCTTTGTAACCCGAAATCTTTCGCAAGCCGAAAAAGCCATAGGTGCTAGCGCTGGAAGCCGCGATTTCATGCGAAAAAGCGCCGAAAAGCACCAAAAAATTTTTTCGTAACCCGAAAAAAAAACGTAACCCGGAACAGTTTTTTCCTATAGAATTTTTTCGTATCCCGGAAATTTCGTAACGCGGTGCTTTCGTATCCCGGGGTACCACTGTATTCTCTAATTCCATTTTATTCTTTTTTAATATTCTTTCTATGATTCTGTGGATTGGGGACCAAGCTCAGTGTCACCTTTCCAACAAGGGGGGGGCACTAGAGGCAAAAATAAATGGGAGCTTTCCATATATCATAATAACATTGTAGTAGACACTTCAGGATTTGAGATAATGTTTTCAGTTTTTCTCTCATTCGTGACAAGGTGAAGATGTCTAGGCCTATGGAGAACTAACATCCTGATTGTATATGTTAATTTATAAATCATTTATACAATTTATTTATAAATATACTATTTATACTATACTATAGTTTCAGTTAGCAGTCAGCCCATACATTGTTCCCATAAATAAATAAATAAAACTTTAAGTTACAGCTCAATCGATCAATGATTGAAGTTCAGTGGAATTTAATAGGATTTAATTGGAAGTAAGTGTGAACAGGTTTGCAGCCTTAAATAAAATTAACAAGGTCAAGCAAGACTCCTACTGACGTTTGCCTTGTAGAAATAATTGCACTGGCATTGTCATTTTGCTTTTTGAAGGCAAAAAAAATATAAATAAATAAAAAGGCAATATGGCTTTCTCGCTTACAACTTCTGACGCATGTTCAGATGTTGCTAAGCAACCTCAAAGCTCTTTCACTCTTCTAACCCTGAAGACATGAAAAGCATTTAACTTACTCAATTGTATGTACAGACTCTTTCAGCATGGGGAGGGGGTTAACTACCCCCTAGCTTCCCACATACAGCAGTATCTCTTTAAAGCCATGTCACAAAACAGAAATTGTTAGTTGGCCCTCCATATCCACAGATTCTTTATCCTTGGATTCAACCATTTACAGGGGTTTTTTTTGGGGGGGGGATTAAATCAAGAAAGCAAACCTTGATTTTGCCATTTTATTTAAGAGACATCATTTCACTATGCTATTGTATATAACTGGACATGCACATCTATGGATTATGGTATCCATAGCGGATCCTGGAACCAAACCCCAGCAGATACCAAGGGATCACTATAAATCAATTTCAAACGCATACTTTATTCCCCTATTTCTTCTTTTTTTACCATTGGTAATTAAATATATTACTGGTTTTACTGGTGGATCAAAACCCAAGACTGGGTAGCAGCAGCTTAACCTAAGGTTATAAATACATGGCATAAAATTAAGCAGTGGTTCTTCCTAAACTCATGTCTGCACCAAAACTGGATCCCATTTTTTGAAAACAGTGATGGCCTATATCCAACAGTCACAACTAGAGTAGACTCGCCGATTCTATTAGAATCAGAGATTCTATGGCAAGTGAATACTTATGGAAGCTTTGTTGAGTGCAATGGGTCTACACTAGTTGGTAACTAGCAGATTTTGGCCAAAGAGTATAATACAGACTTCAGATAAGGAAATAGTTATTCTAGCATACAAACTATAAAGGTTTTAAGGCACACAGGTTTTTAAAAACCAAATAGTTACTTCCATGGGGACAATTTAAAGATTGTATCACTAATGAAAGCCTATACCACATTTATCAGGCTCAAAATGGTCAGGCAATGATAGGATTGGCCTGAAAATTTAGATTCTACTTAAGAGGCTGAAAATACTAACTTTTCAAGAAGTATGGATTAGGAATTAGAACATCATCAGCATCATCATAGGCTTTTAGGAAATAAAACATTTTTTTAAGATATATGGCCATTCTGTCTTGTAGATTTATACCTAGTGGGTTATATACTTTGCACTACCTCTGGTTATTTTATGTCCCAGAAACTGCAAAATAAATATTCTAGAACTCTAGTCAAAGACATTTAAGTCAACAGTTTTTCATATTTTAAATAACTCTATTTCACTGATAAAACTGTCTTCATCTCATGTGTTCTCTATTTATGGCACATATCCTAGCAATTTTAGGATTACATCACAAGGAACTCTCCCTTGGTATTAACACAAATATATAGTTACAGTACTTAGCAATCTTAAACAAGATTAAGATACTTTCAAAGAAATTAACATGAGGAAAGCCATTCTGTAGTTAATAAATATTCACTGACTAACATTCAGACAAGAAAGACTATGACTTATTTAGGCAGGCATTTGGTGGCTAGATTTTGAGTGCTGTTGTAATGTTTTATGATTATTGTTGTTTTGAATTAGTCTGTTTTATCTATGTTTTATTTTTTAGTAGTGTTTATTTTTAACTTTTGCATTCAGTGGTAAACAATCTTGTTGCAATGTGGAGTGGAAGGCTTTCATGGCCAGCATCCATAGTTTTTGGTGGGTTTTTCAGACTATGTGACCATGTTCTAGAAGAGTTTATTCCTGACGTTTCACCAGCATCTGTGGCTGGCATCTGCAAATAAGATGCCAGCCACTGATACTGGAGAAATGTCAGGAATAAACTCTTCTAGAACATGGCCACATAGTCCAAAAAACCCACCAAAATCTTGTTGCACTTTTGAGACTGGTACAGACTGGCACTAAAAGCCACCTTGTGGGCAGTGCGGGGGCATGGCATACACATGATGCACACCCCGACACCACCCTGATTCAGCCTGGAAGCCACCCACCTGCCCACACAAGGGCTGGTTTCACTGCGCTCTGGCAGTGTGGCATTTAGATGCTGCACGCTATCCAAGCACCGCAAAGCGGCGGCGGCACGGGAAAAGCCAGCTTTTTACTGGCTCAGAAATTTCACAGTGTTTTTATCTAAGCTGCAGTGCCAAGTTTCAACTACAAAATCCAGAACAGAAGTGGGGGGCAAAATGCTATTTACCTCACACTGACCCATTTAAAATTATAAATGTCAAAGGTGGGACTTTCTTGAAGCCAAAAGGGGGAGTCTGCCATCTCTCAGCAGGACATCATTGTAGACATATAGTGTTCTTGGTTGTTGCCCAAGATGCAAGTGGCCAGATTCAAATAAAAAATCCAAAAAGGTAGTTTTGAAGAAGCAAATGTGATCTTGCCTTAATTCTTCTTTCTTTTTTTAATGGGCAAGAAAACAGGAGAAAGCACTCCTTGCTACTAAAACTCCTGATGTGGGAAGAGAGGACCAAGACATGGCTGCTAAGAATCCTACAGCTTTTTAAAAAGAGAAATGTGGCAAAATGGAAACAGGCTCTCTGAGATATTGTTGGTAAGATCCCTGAAGAAAGGGTGGAAGTGAGACTCTATAGACTGCTTTTGGGATTATTACTTACTGGTTCTATCCACTAGAAACAATTCATTCAGAAAACAGGGAAGGGTTTCCTAAGGCAGTGCTGCTAAGACTGAGGCGAGACCTTGCTGCTAAGATGCCCCAGCTGTTGTTTTTCAAAAGGGCAAAAAGTGAAAGAGAGCTTTTTGAACTACTGCTGATAAAATTCTTGAGAGTGAAAGGAGGAAGCAAGGAGGAAATAGGTGGTCCCATGAACACCTTTTGGGGCCATAAATTAAGGATTCAGGCAGTGCCAGACATACCTCAGCTGATATAATACAATTTTAAAATACTATGTTCCTAACTGGGAGAAAAAGGACAGGTTGCTTACCTGTAACAGTATTTCTTCGAGTGGTCATCTGCGAATTCACACAAATGGGTTATCATTCTGTGGCTGCACAGTTAGCTTCGGAACCTTCTTGGAGAGATTAAAGGCGTTTTGGCGGTAGCCCCACCCACTCTCCAACTGCCTTTTTCAGTCGGGTTCCCTCCTAAACCCTCAGTTCCATGGACGCCGTGTAGCAGCAGCCCAGGACGGAAGGAGAGGCAGGGCACGACTGTGTGGGGAGGATGGGCGGGTTTGTGTGAATTCGCAGATGACCACTCGAAGAAATACTGTTACAGGTAAGCAACCTGTCCTTCTTCTTCGTGGTCTCTGCGAATCACACAAATGGGTTAGACTAGCAAGCTTAGGTCAGTGGAGGTGGGAGTGCCATGCCACACAAGAAAGGCATATTGACCCCAAATAGAACCACCAGGTGGGAAACCAATCCCAAGGGCATGCAAACATAGGAACGAACATTTCCACTGACATAATGACTCTACAGAGTCATGTAGAAATACTGAGATGTAGTGGAACAGTCACCAATGCAGGTGAAACATGCCCATTGGTAGAAAAACAGGCTTGCCAGCTAACCATATGTTGCACAGACTGTAGGTAAACTTTGATGGTCCATAATAAATGGCAGGTGTAAACTAAGGGCAGGGAAAAACCCTGACCTAGATAGCACAGATTTCTTGGTAGTGGAGATTATGCCAAAGCCACCGAATAGGTGAGTGACATGGAATATAAGGAATCTCACTACTGTGAGCAGCTATTGGAAGATGCCAAGCACGAAGGTCTGGTATACAGACCTTGTCTAATCCAAAAGGTGGATTGAATCCAACATGAAAGGCAAAGAGCTCACAACAATGCAAGGCTGCACAGGCCGGGATGTTGGTATTTAGGAAAGAGGGGCTTACAAAGCCCTCAAACTTGAGGCATGTCATTCAAAGAATCTTGAAAGTAGGAAACATGCAGTAGCCTGATAAAGCCTCTCGAAGCCATGATTTGGAGATTCTGGCAGTGACAGACACAGCCTAGAATACTAGTTAGTCTAGGGCTAAATGTTCTCTTTACAGAGTATGAAAAGACAATCTGTGGTCAACAATGAGATGGTTGAAAAGTGCATTCATAGAGAGAGAGCCTAATGAGATCGAACTGGAGAAGAGCTCCAGCAATGATTCCTGGAACAACGGTGGACACCAGAGAGGAGGCATATTATCTCATTAAGTCACAACAAATTTCTGACTAGAATAGAGGAGATTGCAAGATCCAGTTGTTGTGGCACACAAGGCACGCTGTATCTGAGCGTAATGTTCCAGGCTATCAGCATGAAGCATGCAGATCTTGGTGAAAACGAGAAAGAAAAACAACAGTGGCTGGTATGATGCCAATAAGACTAGTCACAGCATTGTAAAAGTGAAAGGATACCACACTGTCAGGTTGAAAGAAGTCCCTGTGGGGATGGTATCCCATGACATGATGTCCTGTAGAAGCTGTATCAAGGATATTGAGAGATGGCAAGAACAGCCAGAACTGATAGTCAAACAGTATAGCAGGAGTGAACTGGTGTCAATCCATCATGAATGGGCCCTAGGAACAAAAATGTTCAGAGCAGTGGAGCTGGAATAGACGTTAAGAGCCACAAAGTCCAATTCTAGCCAGCTGGTGCAAAACACCAGGCAATATGACAGAAATCATGATAACGTTATCCCTAATGCTTAAGAGGAACGACTCAAGCTGTAGCATTAATCTACTGCAACATGCCAGTATGAGCAGAAGGACTTAGAGACCATATAACAGTGGCTCAAAAACCCTTATCGTATAGGTCCAGGGCACGTAATGAAGCATGAAGTACACTGTGACAGTGCATAGCAATTAGGTGGAGCACAGGACTCCCTTAGGGGAGAGATGCCCAAAGAAATTTGCAGAATGCATGGTTAGCCTTGTTAGGGTTGCAGGTGGAGGTCTGAAATATTGTCACCTCACCCAATCGACGCCTTGGACCAGAGGTTCAGGAGAATTAGGATGGTATGACATCAATCGGCCAGGAGAGATGAGACAGGTATGCAAACCTCGAGATCTCCAAGTATCCATGGGGTGGACAGATCTTTAAATGGTGGCTCAAAATCGAGGGATGTCCCCAGAGGGCATTCCTGCCCAGAGGAGAAAATGGAAAGGAATTGTGGTAGTTGTTTGCCACCTGTTCCAAGGAAGAGAGTGGCATTGACAAAAACCCTTTGGAAGGGCTATGGGAAATAGACATGTATTTCTCACTATATATAGTGGCCTTTGATAATAGGCATCAACTGCCTTAGGTGACACTCACATTGGGAAGTGGCAAAACCTTTCCCTATGAATGATGGTTTCTGTGCTTTGGTATCAAAGCCCCCCATGGAAGGAACAAGATGATCACAATTGAGCTGGTACTGGTTGTATAATGGTAGCGTCCCTAGGTATGAAAGAGACGAACCAATTTATGAGATTTGATTGTACAGTCCTGAAGCCGTCCATGCGGTGAAGGATTATCTGTACCCAGAGTAAATCGACTGTGCTCCCAAATTTTACAGGGGCCAACTCAGAAGTCACACTTGAATTTCTGCATTAAATGACATTTAGCCGTCCAGTCTAAGATGAAGGACGTCGTCATAAATTGTAGCGTACAAATGGTGATGTCCTCCCTCAGTATGAAGCACCATCTCCCCCGAATTGGCTATATAGGGATAGTCGTGATGTCATGTCTCGGTACAGAAGGAATATTTGGACTGTATAACTGTCCTGTGATGCTGGCATTACTCAATACCGAGGCAGCAACCTGAAAAAAGTCTCAATTTTGAATGAAATAGGACTAGAATATGTCAGGGTAACCATTTTTGGCTCAGAGGCAAAGAAGTGACCACTGGTGGTGGTTTGAGGGACAGGGTACCTCATGGCCCAAATTGATAGAGCGCTTGCTGATAGTTAACCTCGGTACAGAGGGAACAACCATGGCTTTGAACCCAAACCAGCATCATCCATACTGGCTGCTGGGAACAGCTAATCGTGGCCACAAAATGAACCCAGTAGCAGCAAGGCGCATGCGACGGTATCAATAATGGCCCTCAGAACTGAAAAGCCAGCTGCATTCGAATCCTCTTGTGCAGCTTTGCACGGTACCAACGTTAGACTCTTAATATTCGTCTTCTCAAAGGAGAGTCAGGACGAAATGCAGCCATACAATGATGGCAATCTGGCTAACATCCCATATCAGTTTGACCCCGAAGAGTCAGGGGCTGACAAAGGTAGAAATCAAGCTGCAAGCCAATCGGAATTAGTCCTGAAAGTCAGGGACCAATGAAGATCAAAGCCTGGCAGCCAGCCAATCAGTTTGACCCAGAGAGTTAGGGACCAACGAAGATCAATGTCAGGCTACAGGTCAATCGGTATGACTCCAGAGAGTCAGGCACTAACGAGGATCGAAGTCAGGCTGCCATACTGTTGGTATGGGACCGATGAGGATCGAAGTCGGGCTGCCAGGCAACCGGTTTGACCCTGAAAAGTCAGGGACCAATGAGGAACGAAGTCAGGCTGCAAGTCAAGCAGTATGACCCCAGAGATTCAGGGACTGATGAGGATCCAGATTGGACAGCTAGCCAAACAGTTTGACCCCTAAGAGTCCGGGATCGATGAAGATCCAAGCCTTTCAGCCAGCCAAATGGTTGGACCTCGGAGAGTCAGGGACTGACGAGGCTTGAACCTGGGCTATAAGTCAATGAATCTGACTCCAGGGAGTCAGAGACCGATGCATATCGAAGTTGGGCAGCCGTCCAATTGGTTTGGCACCGGAGAGCCAGGGACCCATGAGGGTCGATGTCAGGCTGCAAGCCAATCGGTATGATCCCAGGGAGTCAGGGACCGATGAGGATCCACGTTGGGCTGCCATCCAGTCGGTATGACTCCGGAGAGTCAGGGACCGATGCAGATCGAGGTTGGGCAGCCATCCGGTCAGTATGACCCAAGAGAGTCGGGGATCGATGAGGATCCATGTTGGGCAGCCATCCAGTTGGTATGACTCCAAAGAGTCAGGGACGGATGAGGATCCATGTTGGGCAGCCATCCAGTCGGTATGACCCCGGAGAGTCAGGGACCGACGCAGATCGAGGTTGGGCAGCCATCTGGTCGGTATGACCCAGAGAGTCAGGGACCGATGAGGATCCACGTTGGGCTGCCATTCAGTCGGTATGACCCCGAAGAGTCAGAGACCGATGAGGATCCACGTTGGGCTGCCATTCAGTCGGTATGACCCCGAAGAGTCAGGGACCGATGAAGATCCACGTTGGGCTGCCATTCAGTCGGTATGACTCCGTAGAGTCAGGGACCGATGAGGATCCACATTGGGCTGCCATCCAGTCGGTATGACTCCGGAGAGTCAGGGACCGATGAGGATCCATGTTGGGCTGCCATTCAGTCGGTATGACCCCAGAGAGTCAGGGACCGATGAGGATCCACATTGGGCTGCCATCCAGTCGGTATGACTCCGCAGAGTCAGGGACCGATGAGGATCCATGTTGGGCTGCCAGTCAAATGGTTTGACCCCAGAGAGTCAGGGACCATCCAGTCGGTATGACTCCGGAGAGTCAGGGACCGGTGAAGATCCAAGTCGTGCAGCCAGCCAAACGGTTTGACCCTGGAGAGTCAGGGACCGACGAGGCTTAAAGTTGGGCTTGAAGCCAATCGGTATGACTCCGGAAAGTCAGGGACCGATGAGGATCCACGTTGGGCTGCCAGCCAGTTGGTTTCACTCCGGAGAGTCAGGGACCGATGATGATGACCTCCAATTGGTTTGATCCTGGGGAGCTAGGGACCAGCAAGGACGAAGTCGAGGCAGCCAGTAACAACTTCTCTTCAGGAGATTGAGGAGACAAAGCCATGTGAATGGCCCTGAGACGGTTTGTCCACAACAAAAGAGCATCTCTAGCCATGCTGAGGAAGGAAGGCTGGTGGCCATTCTATAAGTTCCTCTCAGAGATAAGAGGAAGAATGGGGCTTTGCCAAGTGAGCCAGTAAGGCAGGCATTGTTTGAAAACTTTTCCTCAAGAAAAAAGGCGGGAAAAGTTCTGCCAAGCACAGCAGTTCCCTCAGAAGGGAAAAGGACTTGCCAATGTGAAGGCTGTGGTTAAACAACTTCACCTCAGAATTTAAATTCACATTTAAATATGTGATTCTCTAAAAAAAACCCTGCAGTACAGGCTGTTGTTAAAACAGCTTTAGTTCAGAGTTTAAATTCACATTTAAGTAAGTGATTCTCTAAGAAATGGCAGGGCAAGTCGTTATTAAAACAACTTTACCTCAGAATTTAAATTTACATTTAAGTAAGCAATTCTCTAAGAAATCATAGGGCAAGTTGTTGTTAAAGCAACTTACCTCAGAATTTAAATTTGTATTTAAGTATGTGATTCTTTAAGAAATCGCAGTACAGGCTGTCCTAAAACAGCATTATTTCAGAATTTAAATTCCCAATTAAGTAAGCGATTCTCTGAGAAATCACAGGGCAAGTTGTTGTTAAACAACTTTACCTCAGAATTCAAATTCACATTTAAGTATATGATTATCTAAAAAATCATAGCATTTGTTTTAAAATATGAACAACAATGTTAAAAAATTACCACCAAAACGCAGATTGGTCCTGTCAAATCAAGTTTTTAAAGTCTGACAGGAAAATGAATCTCTGAAGAGTTCCTAGATGCTGCTCGTGCGGCGGACAAAAGGAACTGAGGGTTTAGGAGGGAAACCGACTGAAAAAGGCAGTTGGAGAGTGGGCGGGGCTACCGCCAAAACGCCTTTAATCTCTCCAAGAAGGTTCCGAAGCTAACTGTGCAGCCACAGAATGATAACCCATTTGTGTGATTCGCAGAGACCACGAAGAAGAATTACTGTTTTCTACCTTCTAGCCTCTTGTTTAGCACTTACCTACTCTTCAGGACCCAAATCAAGCACCATCTTTATCAACACTTCTTTTAGAAGCCAAATATTTCTTCTGTTCTACAAATAACACTACCAGATACAGAAAATACAGGACATAATCGATACAAAAGGAAAAGGGCAAGCTGCCTAGTCCATGTCTCCTTTATTGCAAAAAGCTTCTTTTTCAGCTACAAACATGTATTTATTGACAAGGTGGATAAAACAGAACACATTTCATTTTACCACTAATACTTGGTATTACTTAGATAAAGAAAAGGGCAAACATGGTGATCAGACTGTGAAGCTAGGTACTTGTGAGGAAAGCTTACAGTATTTTGTGTTTTTTAGTTTAGAAAAAAAAGACCGTAAGCAATAGGCATGAACTTTAATAGTATACTTAGTGTAAGGAAAGCAGATATTTTTTCTCCTTTCTCTAAAAGAACCTGCAGTATTTGAAAGAAATGGAACAGTGGGAGAATCAAGATAAAGAAAACAACCATGCACATAGTACATCTAAGAAATGTGCTAAACATATCCATAGGGAAACCTGAGAGGGAAAGTCCTATAGCCTCATGTCCTCTTGCAGGCTTCCCTCAGGCATATAGCCAGCCACTGAATCTGACAGACCTTCTGTATGGTTCCCAGGACTCTTCTTACATTCTAAGTTTAGATAATTCTGGGGGGAAACCACCCTTCTTTAATATGTTTTCCTTTCTCCTCTACCGAGTGTTATGAATACATTAATACAAGAACAATATATTCATGACAATCAAAATTCTGCTGAAAAAGATCCTAGAAGGCTATGCTCTCTAGAGTGGGTAAAGTGACATTAATTAAGTTATATGGAAATTGTAATGATTAAGTTGTAAAGAATTGGCCAAAAGAGACTGCTGCCTGGTTGTTTTTTCCTATCTGCACATTTATTTTAAAACAGAAATACACTTGTTCTTCTATATTCACTAGGGTTAAAACATTTCGCGCCCCCTGCGCAACTGTAAATAGTATCATTTGTCTATAAAATTGTTATAAGTACACCTCTGCATAACAGCTTCACGCCCCCCTTTATGGAGCCTCGCGCCCCCCCTGGGGGGCCCGCCCCACTATTTGAGAAACGCTGGGTTAGGGGCACAAGACCCCCGTGAATATGGAAAAACCACAAATAACAAAAGAACACCATATTTTTACCTGAGAGGACACCTCTCTAGGACTCTCTAGGTCTTTCAGGACAACTTTTACTGTAAATTGACCATGGAGTTGCACTGGAGGACCTTGATATTCCTAGAGAACATATTAAATCTGTGAATAATGAAATCTGCAAATATGAAGGGATGAGTATATAATGTAACATCCACTTGTTGTTGGGTGCATTTAAGTAATTTCCAACTTACAGCAACCCTATTGTGTTTTGTTTTAATAAATAATAAATAAAACTATTTTTATATCCCGCTTTTCTGTTACAAGACAATCAAAGCGGCTCACAACATATTAAAATCCACATTTACAAAATTATGTCCCAAATCCCCCCCTTAAAACAGGATTAAACATGTACAATTAAAATATCTATTAAACACACACACACACACAAAATACGAGGACAGAGTGGTGGGCTAATACATGATGTGGGGGGCAGTCATTCTGTGGCCGGGCACTTTTATTCAGGAAAGGCCTGCCAGGTTTTGGTTTCTGGCAAGATTTATTGACTGTTAGCCTCCTTGGCTCCCCTACTGGAAGAAAGGCAAGTTATAAAACAAACAAATAAATAAAATATATAAGTTTCCTATGTTCATCCACATCATCAAAACCCATTTAATATTCCTCTAAGAAACAGGGTTCAGAAAAAAAATAAAGGTGTGCGTATATTGCTAAACTGTGAACACAGTTTAAAGCTATTTACTATGGGAATTTGCTTTGGTTTAAAACTCACCTAAGTTCAAAACCTAGAGAGCCCACCACCTTCCAAGGCAGCCCATTATACTGCTGAACTACTTTTACCATCAGGAAGTTTTTCTGATTCAGATTCTCTTTTTCTATCAATTGAACCCACTGGTTCAGTTACTACCACTACCTTCAGTTACTATTCCATCTTCCATGTGACAATCTTTCAAATATTTCTGTCATGTCACCTCCTAATCCAATCCAGACCAAAATTATTACTCATTCTAAATCAATTCCAATCTAGTTTCAGAATGGGTTATGGGACAGGCCTTTGGCCATCTTGGTGGATCAGGTACTGGACAGGAGGAATTTGCCCTGTTGGTTCTGTTGGATCTCTCAGCAGCTTTCAGTACTATCAACCATGGTATCCTTCTGGACAGCCTTGCTGGGATATGATTAGGAAGCACTGTTTTATAGTGGCTCCAATTCTCCCTGGAGGGCTGAACCCAGAAGATGGTGCTGAGGGACTTCTATTCAACTCTTTGGCCATTGACAAAGTTGGTTCTGTCTTTCATGTTAGTTAACATATACATAAAATCACTGGGAGAGGTCATCTAAGCTCTTAGGTTTGGTCCCAAGAGCATGCAGATGACACCCAACTCTTATTATTTATTTCCACCTTAATCAAAGAAGTGGTTTCAGTCCTAAACCAGCACCTGTGCTCAGTAATGGACTGGAAGAGGGTGAACAAACTGAAACTTAATATAGGCAAGACAGAGATATTCCTGGTCAGTCAAAAGGTGTACCAGGGAAGAAGGAGCTTGTCTGTGCTGGGTGGGATTATGCTTTATCTGAAGATACAACTTTGGTATACTCCTCAATACAACCCTGGTGTGGCCAGGAGTACAATTATGACTTATAAAGACCTATATGGCTCAGGTCCAGGTTATTTGAAGGACTGTGTTCTCCCATAAGAACAAGTCTGTGTTTTAAGATCTTCTGGGAGGCCCTTCTCTCTCTCTGGCAGCAGCCTCACAGGTACAGCTGATGGCAAGATGGGGGAGGGCCTTCTCAGTAGCTGCTCCCAAGCTGTGAAACCCTTTTCCCAGAGAGGTTAGACTTACACCTTTCTACCTATCTTTCATAGCAGGTAAAGACTTTTTGTGTTTTGGCATGCCTTGGAAGAATGGCTGCTGAAGGGGAAAGGGCCTTGCATAATTTGCTAAAAACATTATTAGTTGTTTTCCTTTTAATGTTTTTTTAAAGATTTTAATTTCTGATAGCATAATTAAATCTTTAATATTTGTATGTTATGAATTTTAGTATTTGTTTTAAGACACTTTTAGTCCCAAAGCGGGAGAAAGGTGGCAATAAATAAATATTAGATGAGCTTCTATTTTAATTCAATTGCATTTTAACTGATGAGCTTTTAAATTCTTTTGATTTTATTCTGTTTTAATATTATAACATTGAACTTTGCTTCAATAATATAAATTACTGTGTTAATCAAATACTGAACCATATTGGGTCCCTATTCTGAGAGAAAAATATAATTCAAATAAATAAAGAAAACTCACTAAATCTGTAATAGAAACTAACAAAATAGGGCATTCTCATTCTATTTATTCTCATTACAGCCTTGACCAATAGTATGATCCCAACAATAACCAATGTAATTTACCTTTATTCATTTATTTAAAGAACACAATTCTTTTCCTCGCTCAACTTTTTCCTCAAAATCATATTCCAAAATTTCCCCCTACCCTAAGGACCTGGGTCAGAAACAATACTTTGACTAAAGGAAACCATGGATATTTGCATTTGTCATTTAAAAATAAGAAAGATCTAAATATGTATGCATGTATGTGCCTTCAAGTCGCCTGTCGACTTAGGGTGGCCCTTGAATTTTATAGGGGTTTTTTGGACAAGGAATACTCAAAAGTGTTTTTGCCAGTTCCTTCCTCTGAAATGTAGGGCTGCACTGAAGAAGCAGTGAAAAGCCGCCGCGGCCGCGGGTAGAGACACAAAAAGGAAATGCTTTTTGCAGCTCCTTTGCAGCACTGTGAAAATGCCAGATCGAGGCCGCAGCGTGTAGTTGCCGCAGCCCCTGTCTGGCGATGAAAGAGGTGGCTGCAGGCCACGCCTTAGGGGCTGTCTGTTCAGCCTCATAGCCTCTACAGCATCTGGTATTCATTGGCGGTCTCCCATCCAAGTGCTATCCAGAACTGACCTTGCTTAGCTACCAAGATCAGGCAGGATCCCATAAACAGACCAGCTTAAATGGGAAGGTTGGATAGGACATCTAAAATATTCTCCAATTTGAGCACTACTAAGGAACGAGATTCCACAACTGTGGCTAAAAATATGCAAGTGAATCTATACCCAATAGCCATTGCATCTAAATATTTTAATGTCCAGTGTTCTAAGCATAATGTGCTCTCTCAGAGACTTACAGACAACTTAAACCATCAAAAGCAACAACAAAATAATTCAATGGACTCTCCACATTCACTGGGGTTAGGGGCACAGGACATCCATGAAAGTGAAAAAAACGCATATAAAAAAACAACATTTTTTAGCTTAGAAAACAACTCTCTAGGATTTATTAGGTTCTCCAGTACAACTCTGTGGCCTACATCCAGCCAAAGTTGACCACAGAATTCACTGGAGGACCTATAAATGCCTAGAGAAATGTTTTATCTAGGAATCTCTAGATCTTCCAGTGTGACTCTACGATCAACTTCTGGCAGAGTCATGCTTGATAACCTTGAATGTTTCAAAGTTATGTCACATATAAAGCTCAAAAACCTGCATCTAGTTTTCCACATAGCAAACCTATGACCCAGCTGGAAAGTTATAGCACATTCATCTGTATTAAAATGTCACAAATGGTTAATGGTTGCACTTTTAGCACACAGGATATATTGTCAAGGAAAATCCATATGCACTTTAAGATAATCCTATATAGGTTGAGTATCCCTTATCCAAAATGCCATCTTGTTCAAGTTACCTCTAAGACAGCTTCCATAATTTTAACTAGCTAAGCTATTGGGCACCAGTGTGGTTTAGTGGGTTTAAGCACTGGACTATGAAGACCAGAGTTTGAATCCTGTCTCAGTCAAGGAAACCCACTGGGTGACCTTAGTCAATTCACATTCTCTCAGCCGCAGAGGATGGCAAAAGCAAGCCCCTTCTGAAGAAACGTGCCAAGATCGCCCAAAGTCAGAAACAACTTGAAGACACATAACAAAAAGCTACTTCAGATCCCACAGGCTCTGAATAAACAAAGGCATATATCTTTTACAAATGAAATATGAAGAACATCTCCTCAGCCTGAGGAGGATTTAAATATATCAAGATTATAAAAGAATTTTACCCATCCCAAGAGGCATGCAGTGAGCATCACATTAAAACATTGGTTGCTTACCAAAAATTGCCAGGCAAACTGGTGTACTCACTCTGCACACAGAGTGAGTACACCTATGTTCCACATTTTATATACCATACATGTTTAAACTCAGACAGGTGTCAGTTTCTGTTCATCAGCAAATCTATCAAATTTGAGTCAACAGTGCGATGCTGCAGCTAACAATGCCAATACGATTTTAGGATGCATCAATAGAAGTATAGTGTCTAGATGAAGGGAAGTAATAGTGCCACTCTATTCTGCTCTGGTCAGGCCCAACCTGGAATATTGTGTCCAGTTCTGGGCACCACAGTTTTAAAAGGATGTGGAGAAACTGGAGCGTTTTCAAAAGGAGGACGACTAAAATGGTGAAGGGTCTGGAAACCACGCCCTATGAGGAACGACTTAGGGAGCTGTTTAGTCTGGAGAAGAGAAGGTTAAGAGGTGATATGAGGTGATATGTCATACTGAGGAGGGAGCTAGCTTGTTTTCTGCTGCTCCAGAGACTAGGACCTGGAGCAATGGATGCAAGCTACAGGAAGAGATTCCACCTCAACATTAGAAGGAACTTCCTGACAGTAAGGGCTGTCCGACAGTGGAACACACTTCCCCGGAGAGTGATGGAGTCTCCTTCCTTGGAGATCTTCAAACAGAGGCTGGATGGTCATCTGTCAGAAATGCTTTGATTTAGATTTCCTGCATGGCAGGGGATTGGACTGGATGGCACTTGCGGTCTCTTCCAACATTATGATTCTATGATTCTATGAAATTCTCCCATATTGGGACAAATGCCCAACATAGTCCCATCTACTTGAATAGTACTCTGTATCCAAGGATTCTGTATCCATAGATTCAATCATCCACAGCTTGAAAATATTCAAAAGAAATATAAATTCCAAAAATCAAACCTCGATTTTGCCATTTGATATAAGGGACGGCATTTTACTATGTCACTGTATTTAATGGGACTTGAGTATCCAGGGATTTTGCTATCCACAGGGAGTCCTGGAACAAAAACCCAGCGGATACCAAGGGTTCACTGTATATACAGTACATCAGTGGTTCTCAAACGGTGGGGTGGGACCACCCAAGCAGGGCACGAGAGTTGCTCAAGTGTGTGTGTATGTGTGAGACTTGGAGAACTGATCCCTCCTCTTCCTCCTCCTCCTCCTCCTCCTCCCAAACTCTTTTATGGATAAAATTTACACATGCATTGAGTGAAATATTGAATTTACTTAAATAAAACTGTTCTAATTTGAATAATGCTCTTTCCTTGCAAAATGTTAAAATATGGATATACATGATTGTGTGAATGAAAATATGCACACATATGCATAAATAAACAAAATATTTTCATTCATATACTATGTTGAGTTGTGGGGGTTGTGATGTCCCCATGTAGATGTAAAGGGGGGTTGCAAGGGGAAAAGGTTTGAGAACCACTCATGTATACAATGTATATAGCATAATGTAATAAACAGGAGTGGTTCCCAATTGAAAAACATAAAGAGATGTCCGTCTGTCTGTCTCTGTATGTTGTTGTTGCTGTTGTTGTTATTATTATTATTATTATTATTATTATGCTTTATTTATATAGCGCTGTAGATTTGCACAGCACTGTACATACAAACAATACAATAGAAACGAGTAAACCTGCCCATGGCATACAATCTAAGAAATAGTAGTGTAATACATATAAATAATACATGACAATACAGGAAAGGGTTCAATAAAGCAGGCAACAAATTAAAAACATCAAATAGCATGTAGTAGTAGTAGCAGTAGTTAGCACACATGACAATTCTCTGCATATTTACTCAGAAGAAATAGCCACTCTAATCAGTAAAACTATCGCCTTAGGCTTGACAGAAGGGAGAGACTACCTATAGAGCAGTGGTTCCCAAACATTGGTTGTCCGGGTGTTTTGGAGTTCATCTCCCAGAATTCCTGACTGTTGGCCAAGCTTGGCTGGGGCTTCTGGAAACTGAAGTCCAAAACATCTGGAGGACCAAAGTTTGGCCAACACTGTAACAGAGTAGCAGGACTTATTTATAAGGAAGGCGTGTTATGATTTGGATTTAGTGGTTTGAGCGTTGGACTCTGGAAACCAGGATTCAAATCTCTACTCGGGCATAAAAACCCACCAGGTGGCCTTGAGTAAGTCACACTCTCTCAACCTCAGGATAGCAATGGCAAACCCCCTCTGAAGAAACTTGCCAAGAAAACCCTACGACAAGTTCTTGCCTTAGGATCAAGATGACCAGACACATCCTCCTTTTCCAGGACACATCCTTCATTGCAACCTTCAGTTTAGGAGGGATTCCCAAAGGTCCTCCATTTTGAGCTTGACTAAGAAGCAGGAATTGACATTTCTATGGAGTTTATCACACTGGGGCTAATTTCAGCATTAAAGAGAGATTAAAGCACACTTCAAGCATCCTGCAAATAAAGTGGAAATGGGAGTAACTGCGCAAACAACTATCACATGCAATTGTGCCAATAAACTGATATCGGGGGATGCGTTGCCGCTGAAATCCCGAAAGTAAAAAAGATGTGTGTTAATGCTTCTTTGTGACCACTTTAAGGGCGGCTTTGGTGTGTTGTTGTGTGAAATTGTTTCACGTAAAGGATATTCACGGGATGAACTTCCAATCTCCTTCGTGTGATAAACTCCGATGAGCTTGTATTCGGTCACCACCTCCATTTCCTCCGAAACGCCCTACATTTTGGCTCTCCTTTGCATTTAGTTAGGACACAAAGGGTGTCATATTGAGGAGGGAGCGAGCTTGTTTTCTGCTGCTCCAGGGAATAAATAGAACAATGGATGCTGCAAGACACAGGAAAAGAGATTCCAGCTCAACATTAGGAGGAACTTCCTGACAGTGAAAGCTGTTCAAGAGTGGAACACAGTCCCTCAGAGAGTGGTGGAATCTCCTTCCTTGGAGGTCTTTAAACAGAGGCTGGAAGTCAGGGGTGCTTTGATTGAGAGTTCCTGCACGGTCTCTTCCAACTCTATGACTCTTTGTCTGGCTCTTTGCTATGGAATTCTGGGAGATGGAGTTTGTTGTGGGGCCCAGAGCGGAGCCAGACAAAGAATTAAAGCGGTGCCAAACCGGGTTATCCCTCCAGTGTGGATGCAACCCTAGGGAAGATATAATTATGCCATGGCCTCGCACTGAATCTGTTTTGCTTACCGACTCATTGCCCTGAGGAGAGGAAGGAGGCGCGGAGGAGGAGGAGGAGGCCCCTCTGCCTCGGCGGCCCTGTCCCCTTCCCCGGCTCCCTCCTCCTCCTCCTCCTCCTCCTCGTTGCTGGCCGTCTTCAGGGCGGCCTCCCCTGCCTTCCGCCTGCCTCTCCCGGCCGCCGGGCCTCCTCCGGTTTTGCCTGTTGCCGCCGCCTCCCCTCCGGGGCCGGTCCCCTCTTTCGGGCTGCATTGTGGCCATGCTTCCCTTCCGTCGCCACTCAGGCACTAGGCCGCGGCTCCTCTCCAGTCCTCCGCCTCCTCCTCAGAGGCCTACTCTGCAAGCCCCGCCACAGGCCTGGTCACAAAAACGCCACAGCAGCCACACTGCGGAGTTAACCCGCTTTGACACCGCTTTAACTACCCTGGCTCCAAGCTGGGACGAACTACAGTTCCCAAAATTATTTATTTATTAGTAACAGCCACCACCTCAGTGCTTCTCACAACACACAGTTGTTGTTGTTGTTGTTGTTGTGTGCCTCCAAGGTCCCAAACACACTCCAGAAATAATCCAGTTTGAGACTGCTTTAACCGCCCTGGCTCATTGCTAGGGAATCCTGGGAATTGTAGTTTATTGCAGCCCCAGAGTCCTCTCTATGGCTCTCACTCAACTACGCTTCCCATTATCCCCTAGCATTGAGCCAAGGCAGTCTCAGACTGGGTTATTTCTGCAGTGCGGATGGGACCTAAGAGTCACTTTTGACTTACAGGGGTTTCTTGGCAAGTTCCTTCAGAGTGGGGTTTGGCATTGCTTTCCCCTGAGGCTGAGAGAGTGTGACTTGGCCAAAGTCACCCAGTGGGTTTGCATGGCTGTGGGAGGATTTGAATCCCAGACTGCAAAAGCTCAATCTATTATGCCAGGCTAGGTCCCTCATTTAACAACAGTATATCGTGTAGTGGCACGTAAGGCAGCAATCCTCAATAGCAATAGCATGTACTGTACATTTCTATACTGTACCATTTATCAGTGAATCAAGCACTCTCTAAGCGGTTTACAGTCTGTAAGCTAATTGTCCCCAACAAGCTGGGCACTCATTTTACCGACCTACAGAAAAACAACTGTCCACTGGGATTTGGTTACAGGACCCCCATGGATACCAAGATCTGTGGATGCTCAAGTCCCATTAAATATAATCCCATAGTAAAATGGTATCCCTTATACAAAATGCCACAATGAAGGTTGGCTTTTTGGAATTTATATACAGTATATTTTAAATATTTTCAAACCGTGTATGCTTAAATCCACGGATAAAAAAAATCTGTGGATATAGAGGGCTGACTGTATACATCCTTAAATATAAATTATGTCCCAGCTAAGCATGGGAAGAAGCCCGTGACAAAGTCCCTCAGAAATGCCCATGAAATAATAACTTATGC
Source organism: Sceloporus undulatus (assembly GCF_019175285.1). Lineage (NCBI taxonomy): Eukaryota > Metazoa > Chordata > Lepidosauria > Squamata > Phrynosomatidae > Sceloporus > Sceloporus undulatus. Next base: position 323,764,204 of record NC_056522.1, on the reverse strand, counting down.
CAGAGTAATGAGATAAAACAAAAATTATGACCACAGATGGTCTACATATTTTAAAGGAGACAGCGAAGAGATCAAAATAGTTCAAGATTTTCCACACTTGAGCTTAATCATCAATCAGAGCGGAGGTTGCAGTCAAGAAATCAGAGCAAGACTAGGACTTGGAAGAGATGCTATGAAGGGACTAGGCAAGATCCTGAAGTGTCAAGATATATCATTAAATGCCAAAGTTAGGATTGTCCTTGCCATCGTATTTCCCATTTCTATGTACAGTGGGCCATTGGCATCTCCTGGGGATTGGTTCCAGGAACCCTGGTGGATACCAAAATCTGTGGATTCTAAAGTCCCATTGCATACAGTGGCATAGTAAAATGGTGTCCCTTATATAAAATGGCAAAATCAAGGTTTGGTTTTTGGAATTTATGCATTTTTAAAATATTTTCAAACTGTGGATGGTTGAATCTGTGGATAAAGAATCTGTAGATACAGAGGGCCAACTGTATGGTTGTGAAAGCTGGACAGTGAAGAAAGCTGACTGAAAGAAAATCAACTCATTGGAGATGTGGTGCTGGAGAAGAATGATGAAAATGCCATGGACCACTAAAAAGGCCAATTAATGGTCCTAAAGGAGATCAGGCCTGAACTCTCCAAGGAAATTAAGGCCCAGTATACACGGGCAAGAAGCAGCGTGGTGGCACTGTTTCTAGGGTTCTGAAGCGTTCAGCAACCACACACTCCAGAACCCTAGAACATGCTGCCGCTGCCATTGTACCAGTCTCCTGTCCACACAGGGGCCGCCATGATGACATACGTGACGCATAGTGTCTGCACATCGCGCACAGGAAGCTGCATTGCAGCCCTTATGATGCTGCAAGGAAGAAGCTGCTCTAGGCAGCTTCTTTCTGGCTGTGTATCGTTCCCATGTGGTTTGGCTGCTCCGGAAACGATATGCAGCAAAGAGGAGGAGTGATGTTTCGCCATCCGTTTGTACAGCCCCTAAAATGACTAAACAGAGGTTGCTGTATTTTGGCCATATCATGAGAAGAAAGGACTCGCTAGAAAAGATAGTGCTTGGGAAAGGGCTTGGAAAAGTGGAAGGCAGTAGGAAAACAGGACAGACAAGCCATGGCCACGAAACTGGGCAGTTGAGGATAGGGTGACTGGAGGTCTAATACATAGAGTGGCCATGGGCCAAGCTCTATTTGAAGGTAATTAACAACAACAACAGCAAAGCACTCAACCCCATTTGAAAACAATGTTGTTATAGAATTAAAGTTTAAAAGGTAGTGGAAGGTTAGTTAAACCCAAAACACACTGCAGAAAAAAATCCAGTTTGAGACCTCTTTAGCTGCCCTGGCTGAGTGCTGCGGAATCATGGGAACTAGTTTATAGAGGCACCGGAACTCTGGCAGAGAAGGTTAAATGTCTCACAAAACTACAGTTCCCATAATTCCCTAGCATTGAGCCAGGGCAGTTAAAGCAATCTCAAACTGGATTATTTCTGCAGTGTGTTTTGGATCTTAGGCCTGATACACACCGGAACAAAGTGCTGGCCTGTGGACGGAGTTAGGACGCAGCATCCACACGCTGAGTGCCCTAACCCCGATCCCAAGGTACCATTTTGGCATGCCAGTCTCCACATGATGCAGCACCAAAGGGCTGTTATAAAGTTGCGCCGCTGCACCTATGACTCCCCTTTGTAGGTGAAAAAGGGAGCCACTTTTTGTAGCTCCTTTTCACACTCTCTGGAGGCTAGATCAGGGCTGCAGCATGAGGTTGCTGCAGCTCCAACCCGCGAGTAATGGGGTGGCTGAAAACCACCCCTTTGGGGTGGTCTGTTTAGCCCCTTAGTTAGTTAAAATAGAACATTTCCCCCTCTTCCTGAAATGCTATTTGATCTGGCACCTTTGAGAGCAAGACAGTGATTCTTTGCAAGCTTATCAAGGTCTATATCACATTCAGCTCAGTGTATAAAAAACCAACGTGGCATATTGGTTTGAGCTTTGGACTACTACTCAAGACCATGGTTCACTTCTCCACTTGTCATCCTCTCAGCCTCAGGGGAAAGCAATGGCAAACCTCCTCTGAACAAATCTTGCCAAGAAAACCTCATGATGGGTCACCGTAAATTGCAAATGACTTGAAGGCACACAACAACAACAAACATATCTAAAGTTGTACAAAATGTATGTCCATTCTGGCATGAAGTTTTGTAAGGATCACAAGTATGTGTGGAGTTGAAACTGTCTTTAGAACTGATTCACACAATGGAAGGGGGTGTTGTCAGTTGGGTGATTTACCTCCCCAGTCATATGTCAAAAATATCCACAGAAAAAAGTATTTAATTACAAATCCACCTACTAAATCAGTATAACATCCACATGTTAATCAGTCTTTGGGCCAATGTTGTGGTGACCAGAAGATCTACCCTACTTACCACTTCAGTCAAAGCAGAATGAATTATAGCAAGGGTTGGCAAAGTGCAGCCTGTGGGCCACATGACCCAAGCGGTCAAAAAAACTAAGTGGTTGTTTTTTGTTTGTTTTTTGCAGAATAAAAAAAATTGCTCCGAAATACTTCCTGCCGCTTAGGAAAGGCATTGCTTGCCACCATGTTTGGAGGCACCCTGGACCCCCAGAGGTCAAAGACAATTTCTGTAAATTTTTTTCCAACAATCTAGGGGAGTATTTCCACCACATTTTGCATGCGCATACATGAGCCAATTTAGGCCCAGTAGAGGAGTGTGGGATATGACAGCAACAGTGTTTCTGAACACAGGTGGTAGTTAACTATCTCATCTAAGTTCTGCATGTACTACATCATGGACATTCACTCACCTGCTATGCATTTACTCATACCCCACCATAGGATGGCAGCAACTCCAGGCACTACCACCATTGTAGATACCAAACTAGCAAGGAAAAATGGAGTCCACAAGTACTTTGGTGTCTGAAGGCTCACAAAATCTTGGAATCAGGTCTTGCAGAAAATGCAAATATCTGAGTTTCAGAGCAAAGGGATGGAGAGTCACTTTGTCCATAGTTGGGGGCTCTGTGTACAGTACTGTATATTGTGGCTTCTGTTTGGTACTCAAAGGGATCAAGACTGAAGGATCATTGTTCTTATTGTTAGTCTGTTTCACTATCACATTTTTCATTCATTATTTGCCCTTCCATCTCTTGTTCATCAGGCATAATTTTTAAAGTAGAATGAGTGTAGTATTTTCTTTTGCTCCCAATAGGAAGTTCCTGTGACACGCTGAAAGCACAGTTAAGATGAACCAGAAAATGTTGCCAAGGATCATTTCACATATGACTTTAAAAAAAAGTCCTCTGAGCCTTTTTTGTGGTATTTGTTCCATGTATAACATCTGCTTCAGAAGTGGGGAAGGGGAGAAAAAGTCATTTAAAAACCGAGTATGTATTTTGACCTGTGCAGAGTTAAGCAGGCTTTAAAAACCAATTTAACCAAAAACCTATTTAATTTTTCATCTGAAAGTTTCCTAAAAAATTTAAAGTTTTCTCTGGGATCATATAACAATAGGGTACACACAGTTTGCATGTAAAAGGTTTCTACCTATTCTGCCTTACACAAGCATACTGCCTTACACAAGCATACCCCATAGTTCAGGGGATATTTCCCTTTCCCCTCTGTAACCCCTTTTGCATTAGGCAACAACTTAGTGCATTCCATATTGTTGGCACAACAATTGACTCTACTAACAAGTAGCCTGCGCAAATGAGCACAGAGCACTAATCCTCAATACAAACAATACAAATCCAGACTATATGTAATTTTCACTGAGAAGTTCATGTGAATCATGCTGTAGAATATAAAGGTTTCTGTGATATTTAACAAGCGCATCTTTCTTGTACACCCAACAAACTTAATAGCAGATAATGCAAAATTCATCCTCATGTAACTGGATTATTTGGCGTTGAAGATGGAGGATAGGTAAAAATCTCAATAGGAAAAAAAATGCCCAGGTCAATCTTCTAGCCCATTGCTACTCAGACTGAGGGTCTCTGGACTAGTGTTGCTCCCAGACCCATTGGCTACTAGTCCTAGGAGAGCTTCCAGGAAAGAAAGAAACAATTCTACCCAATGGATCAAAATTTAGTGCACGTCCCTGACATACTGGAAAAATATTTGCTGGTCCCCCACATCACATAGCTTGAAATGCAGTGTTCCAGGCCATTACTCTGCTTTCCAGTTGAGGGTGCATTTTCTCTCAGGTTTTTTTCATTGTGATAAATGGCATGTGTGGACCTTCCATCTGTAGGTGTAGACAGCTACACATGTCAACACTGTTTAAAACAGGGGTGTACAACCTGTGCCCCTTCTCTTCTGCTTTTAGGACCACTGTTACCACGTTCCCCCACAACCCGGTTGATCAACTGAGCTGCAGGGGAAAGACCACCATTATTAGTAGTGCTGGGACCCTGGCTCAAAGTAGGTACTTGGGGTGGGATAGACCTTCATGGTCTTGGTAATCAGTAAAACCCCAAATCGCTGCTTATCATTTATCAGAGATAAGGTTTTAAAGGCTAAGTTCTAATTCCCTCTCTAAATAAATGTAAAAACATTTGAAATATTGTGCTGGAGAAGACTGCTGAGGATTCTGTAGACAGCCAAAATGACAGACAAATATGTCTTTCAACAGATCAAGCCTGAAATATCCCTAGAAGCCAAGATGATCAAACTGAGGCTGTCATACTCTGACCACATCATGAGAAGGTACAATACATTACGAAAGACAATAATGCTAGAAAAGTAGAGGATAGGAGAAAGAGAGGAAGATACCATGCTAGATGGCTAGAATCAGTTGGGGAGGTCATGGGAATGAATTGCAAAACCTAAGCAGAGCAGTGGAAGACAGTGCCCTTGGAGGTGTCTCAACCACAAGGTCACCATGAATGGAGATCAACGTGAGGGCAATTAATAACAAAAACAAGAAAAGCGTTTAAGGAACACTTGAATTTAAAATTTGAACTGTTTGTGCAAGAAGAGTGGGTGGAAACCAGAGGGTTATTTTTTAAGGGTCCAGACACAGAAAGCTTTTCTCTGGTGTTCTGAAATTGTAGACATACAAGTACAACAAAAAATCCTTCTGTTTACAGCAGGCATGGGCAACTGTGGAGTGGGCAGGAGCTATCCTCCCCATTATATAGGCTGCACTGATGCATTTTGGCAAACGGGAAGAGATACAACATCCCTTCCAGCTGCCACATGGGCTGATTTGCGATGATTTTTTTTTCCAGGATTTTTGGAGGGTTTGTGGGCTCTGGGGGTGGGGCATCTGTGGATGGTTTCAGGGGCCTTTGGCTAAATTTTGGATAAAATATCTCCCAAAATTGGCTCAACCTTTAAAAAAAATTGGGGTGTCTGGAGGATTTGTAGGGCTTCTGAAGGTTTCATGGGCTGGACATATAGGGGTTGAAGGGCCACATGCAGACTGTGGGCTTCACTTTGCCCAGCCTTGGCCTACAGCATTGGCAAAAGTAGGCTCCAAAACTTGAACTTCAGTATATGTGCTTTTGCAGTTCCAAAACAATGTGAGGTCAGAAAAGAATAGATTATCTTCTGCTGTATTCTGGCATATGAGAAAGAGCCAAGCAATGAATTCCAGTTGCTATGGGCAGGAGATGAAGAAAAGCAGAACAGTAGTCTAGATTTCATTCACTCTGTGTGTATGTGTGTGAAAGAGAAAGAGAAAGAAAGCTATTTTAAACATTTATTCCTAAAGGGATTGAGAGTAGACTTAAAAGGAGTATATTACTATTACTGAACATTTACTCCACTATTCCCTTTATTGAGACACAAACTTTAGTCTTCCACGACATCTTAAAGGCTATTCCATGCTTCCGGTTTTCTTTGCAGTATTACATCACTTAGTTGTTTCCATGTTTCTTCCCATTTCTATTTCCTCATAAAGGTATAACTTACTTAATGAAGTAGATGTGTTCCTGGACATGGCCTTTGTAACAGAAAATTTAGTACCAGAAGCAGAAATAATATGGAAGGAATAGGGATAGCTTCTTACACAACCACCAAAACAAAAACAAGTTCAACACCTTTCAGTAAATTTTTTATTCAAAAGTAACTACAGTAGCCCCTCTGTTTTCGCGGGTGATCTGTTCCAGACCTCCCCCCCATGTGAAAATGGAAAGTCACCCATTTTCAAGCAGTGGTACTCGCACTTGTAATCTCTCGTTTAGATTTCTGTAATGCGTTCTACCTTTGTACCAAGTTGGGAAGCTTAAATTGGTTCAAAATACTGCAGCCAGATTGGTCACCTGAACATCTAGGTTTGACCACATAACATCAATATTAAAATCTCTTCACTGGCTGCCGATCAGCTTCCGGGCCCAATACAAAGTGTTGGTTATTACCTTTAAAGCCCTATATGGCTTGGGCCCAAGTTACTTGAGGGAATGCCTCTCCCTACACAATCCACCCTGCACTCTCAGGACATCTGAGAGTGCAAAAACTAGGTTAACAACAACTTCCCACAGAGCATTTTCTGCCATAACCCCCAAGTTATGGAACGACTTGCCGGAATAGATTACCACCTTAGATGCCTTCAAGAAGACACTCAAGACGGATCTCTTCCGGCGAGCCTATCCACCAAATTTGCTGTAAAATATCCCACCTCCATTAGTACTGTATGTTTTATGAAAGTTAATTGTATAATAAATTAAAAAAGGCACGACAAAAATATTTTGAAGGTGAGAATAAAACAGGTCAGTGGTTAGCCTATAAATTAAGAAGGGAAGAGGAAAAGAAGATGATAAATAAAATTTAAAAGGTGAAAAATTATTACCAGTACAGAAAGGAATTCTGAAAGCATTCAAGATATTTTAAGGAACTGTTAAAGAAAATTTAGAGGAGGAGGATAGTAAGTAAGATAACAAGAACCGTGGAAAAAGAAAATAGTGCACTGTCATGAACAGATAGAAAATTAGAGAAGCCTATACAAAATGAGGAGATTATACAGGCAATAAGATCTCTGAAGGAGGGTAAGGCACCTGGACCGACGTTTCACATCCTATTTATCAAACCTTTGAGGGGGAAATTGTCAGTATATTAAATGTAATGTTAACAAGATAGTGGAAGAGGGTATACCCAAAACATGGCAAACGTAAATGTTTCTCTTATACCTAAAGAGGGTAAGGACAGTATGTTTGTGTCAATTATAGACCAATACTCTAATGAACATAATTATAAATATTTTCAGGAATATAGCAAACAGACTAAAAAAGATTCGATTATATCATAATAATGATCAAAATGGATTTTTGCCGGCTAGGCAAGAAGACATATATATGGACGAATTAAATGTAATAGAATATTATTCTAATTGAAAGAAAAAGAAATGGCATTAGTATTTGTCGATGCCGAAAAGGCATTCGACAGTATGAGATGGGGATTATGTTTGACAGTATAAAATTAATGGGTTTGGAACATCGGTTTGAGGAATTTAAGTCAGTTATATACAGAACAAAAAGTGCAATTGTGGTAACACGGCAAAAAACAGAACAAATATCAGTAGAAAAAGGACAAAACAGGGGTGCCCGCTATCTCCATTACTTTTATAATCGTACTTGAGGTTCTATGCAATGCAATCAGAAATAATGAAAAAATAAGGGGTGTTAGAGTAAAAGGGTGTGAGTATAAACCCCGCGCGTATGCGGAGTATGGTCTTGATCTTGGATGACCCCAAAAGAGTATAGAGGATACCGTAATTGAATGAAGGGAATTTGGAAAAGGTCTGGTATTAAAGTAAATAAAGAAAAAAAACATTATGATACGAAAAATATGAAAAAAGAAAGAGAAATAGAATTAACATTGAAAGGCAGGAATTAGAGAGAGAGAAAAGTGAATATTTGGGGTTTGGTTAACAAATAAAAATATTGAACTGTTGAAAACAACTACAAAAGATCATGGACCCAATTAAAAAAGATTACAGACATGGAATAACAGGAAATTTCTTTATTGGGACGGGTTGCAATTTTAAAATGAATATACTCCCAAGAAAATTTTCTTATATCAAAATCTGCCAATAATTATGAAAGAAAAAGTCTTTATAGAAGGTAGCGAAATAAACAAAACTTCCTGTGGAAAGGAAAAAAAAGCAAGGATTAAGTTTCAAATATTAAAAAAAGGTAATGACAAAGGTGGTGGGCTTTACCAGACTGAAAATGTATTTTGGGCCTGTGGGCTTTTGTGGATTCAGGACTGGATAAATAGACAATCATAAAATGTTGATATACCTTGTTGATGATATGGAATACAATAAAAAAAGATATGTATAGAAAATCCCATTATGGGTATCCACTCAAGAGGCCTTTTTTGGCAGGTGGGAGAAAACAGAGAATGGTTAAAATATAACGACTTATAAAGTAAATAAAAAAGGAGACTGGGAAATAAAAACTAAAGAAGAGTTATAATAAATAATAAATAAAACTTTTATTATATCACCGCCCTTCCTGAGATCAGGGCGGTACAACATAACACAAGCAAATAACAATTAAAAACAGTAACCTCTTCACAATCAATATACAACAAGACACAACAGCCCCCGTTGCCCAATCCTCTTGCAGAGCCAGGAGTGCAAGAGGCCTGCTAGGACGGTGATTGGGGGAAGCGATCTTAACAGAAAGGTTTAACATCCTTTCTGAATTGGGCCAGGAGGTGTGCCGAGCGGAGCTCTGAGGGCAGCGTGTTCCAAGGGCCGGGGCAGCGATAGAGAAAGACTTCCTCGTGGTAGAGGTAAGCCTGGCCCCTGGCACCCTAAGGAGTTGCTGCCCAGATGTTCTGAGGGTGCGGGACGGAATGTACGGGGAGAGGCGGGTCCTCAGGTATCCTGGGCCCAAGCCATTTAGGGCTTTATAGGTCATCAACAAGAGATCTGTGTAATAACTGAGACTATTTCTACACAAATATATATATCAAGTACATAATTACAAGAGACATCAATGAGAGCCAATATATATCTGAAGAGTGGAGTGGTAACAGTCCATATGAACAATGTTGCTGATTTAGCAGTGAAAGTGGTTCTACTGCGGCAACATAATATTAAAGTCCAAAATCTAAAAAGCAATAATAAGGATGATGCTTGGAGCAAATGAACTTGAAGTGGGGAACTGATATATTGGCTGGTAGCAGGGTCCTTATAGGTTGAATTCAGATGGGACGGCTACCTCCGGAGTCCTGTGTGGCCGTTTCGACTCACCAAGGGTCTTCATCAGCATATTAATTTCATAACCGGATAATAGTACATTGTGTGTTCCATACTTCTAAATGCACAAGGTTGACAATCAAAGTACATAATTACCATCAGTAACATAATACACATAAAAATAATATAATTGACAAACAAATGAATCATTATTCTTACCCACACCATTAACAGCTTGGCTTGACGATAAGACAGAATGCTGGTACAAGTTCACAGGAATAGTAAGTCATAAAACTCTACCTCAGCAATAGGCTGCAGGTGATAGAATGATGCATTGAATTTTCTTAAAGATATATCCTCTATAATGTATCTTTGATTGTCACCTGTGCATTTAGAAGTATGGAACACACAATGTACTATATTAATCCGGTTATGAATTAATATGCTGAGAAGACCTTGGTGAGTCGAAACGGCCAACAGGACTCCAGAGGTAGCCGTCCCATCTGAATTCAACCTATAAGGACCCTGCTACCAGCCCAATATTATCAGTTCCAACTTCAAGTTCATTTGCTCCAACATCACCATTATTATTGCTTTTAGATTTGGACTTTAATATTATGTTGCAGCAGTAGAACCACTTTCACTGCTAAAATCAGCAACATTGTTCATATGGACTGTTACCACTCCACTCTTCAGATATATATTGGCTATCATTGATGTTCTCTTGTAATTATGTACCACGCGAGAGGAGAGACGCCATCCTCGGCCACTGCATCAGTCAGAGACATAGAGAAAATGCTTTGGGTGTCATCAGCGTCTGATAACCCCGCGCCCCATGCCTCCGGATGATCTCTCCCAGCGGTTTCATGTAAATGTTAAATAGCATGGGAGACAGAATGGCTCCTTGAGGGACCCCAGTTTTAAGGGCCCGCTCGTTGGAGCACACGTCTCCCAGCTGCACCATCTGGGACCTCCCAGAGAGGTAGGACCGGAACCACTGGAGCGCAGTGCCCCCGATTCCCACCTCTGCCAGGCCGCCCAGAAGGATACATGGTCTATGGTATCGAAAGCCGCTGAGATGTCCAAGAAGCACCAACAGGGACACGCTTCCCTGTCAATGCCCAGACGGAGATCATCGACAAGGCGACCATGGCCGTCTCAACCCCGTAACCAGCCCGGAAGCCAGTTTGAAATGGGTCCAGATATTCCTTTCATCCAAGACCGCCTGAAGCTGGATCGCAAACCGCCCTCTCAATCACCTTCCCCAAAAATGGCAGCACGAGACTGGCCGATAATTGTTGTGTACCAGGGGGTCGAGGGAAGGCTTTTTTTAATATAGGTTTTACAATGGCCAATTTAATTCTGATGGAAATTGCCTTCCCATCAAGATGTATTAATGATCCGGCGTAACAATAAAGTTACGCCGGTCCCCCCTGGCCACTAGCCATGAGGGACAGGGATCGAGAGAGCAGGTCGTCTTCCGAACACTTCCAAGGATCTTGTCCACATCATCGGTACCGACCAACTCAAACTGATCCAGTTTAATGGAGTCCACGGAGGCTCTGGATACCTCTACTCTAGGTTCTGCCTGAATGTCAGCGTCAAGACCTTCGCTTATCCGAGAGGTTTTATCCGCGAAGAAGTCATTAAATTGGTCACAGCAGGCCTTAGAAGGTTCAAGGATCTGGTGCAGGGCAGGAGGGAGCTGAATTAGCTCCCTAACCACCCTGAACAGCTCTGCTGGATGTGACTCCGCGGACGCGACACGAGCAGCATAGAACGAGTTCTTACGAGTTGGAGGCGGAAGGAAAAGAAATACAGTGGTTTGGGTACTTGCAAGTAAATGGAAAATTTAAACAAGATTTTAAGACAGAGGGTTTTGATAAAAAGGAGAACGAGATAGATAAAATAATTTGGAGTGAGGATAAAGGAAAAATTGCTAAATTTTATAAAGTGTTAATGAAATATGAGTTAGAAAATGAGAATGTAACTGAAAATATGATTAAGTGGGCACAGGAATTGGGACGTACAATATCATTGAATAATTGGGAAAACTCATGGGAAAAGACTGCTAAATTTACTGTGGCACAAGATTTAAAAGAAAACTATTCAAAGGTATATAACAGGTGGTATTTTACCCCTGTCAGAATTGCAAAAATATATAAAGTAAGCCATAACCAATGTTGGAAGTGCCAGAATGAAACAGGCACATATTATCACATGTGGTGGGGATGCCCAAAAATAAAAAGTTTTTGGGAAAAAATTCATGAGAGCATACAAAGAATATTCAAAATAAAATATCCGATGATTCCTGAAGTGTACCTCTTAAATATGACTTCCTTTATGGGTCATGAGAACGAGAAAAAATATTGGAGAATAGCTTTTAATTTAATAACTGCTGCTAGAATTTTACTGGCAAAAAATTGGAAAAATAAAAGGATATCAGACATGGAAGAGTGGATACAAAAAGTGTTGGACTTAAAGGAAATGGACAGATTAACTATGATAATTAAAAATAAAGAAAAAGAATACAAAGAGTGGGAAACTGTGGACAATTTCCTGAAATTAAATTGGATTACATAGAAATAGAATAGAGATAAATCATTCATGGTCATAATAAGTATGTAAAAGTATGAAGAATAAGATCATAAGAAGAAAAAGAAGAAATGTTTATTAATGAATGGAAATGTGATTTAAGCAGGAAAGCAAGGATGTATTGCATAAGTGTTATAAAACACTGTAGTTACATTGAACAACAAATATTAAGATGTATATAGAATATATTGTAGATATTGCAGAAATGTAAATATGTGTGTACATTAGTGTTCGTCGTAGTATGTTATTGTATGTCCTATATGTTATATGTTACTGTTATTGTTAGATAATAAAAATATTAATAAAAAAGTTAATTGTATTTTATTAACCTTATTGTATTGATGATATGCTATTGTTTTTATTGAATGTATTTGATATGTTTTCATTGCTGGAATAATTTGTTTGTTGTAATCCTGCCTCGATGCACAGGGAGAGGTGGGAAATAGAAATAAATTTTATTATTATTATTATTATTATTATTATTATTATTATTATTATTATTATATCTATGTACCTCACAACAAATTAATGCATTTTCTTACATATTCCTCAAATTTTTATTCACTTTAATATATATTCATAGCTACATGTTATTAGTACTAATAAATTCAGTATCAAGTTACTTTTTGGACCAAAACTCCTCAGCATACACACTTGACAGCACAAACACTGATTGCCTATTAATTTCTGGGCACAATACTGTACAAGGTGCTGGTTATAACCTTTAAAGCACTTTATGGCTTAGATCCAGCCTCCCTACGGGATCGCCTTCTCTCATATAATCCACCCCACACACTGAAGTCCTCAACTAAAAACTTACTGCAGCCAGCTAAAACTAGTCTGGCTGCAGTTACCCAGAGGACCTTCTCTTCAGCCACTCCGACATTATGGAATAGTCTGCCAGAAGAGATTCAAAGTATTACTAGTCTTTATTGCTTTAAAAAGGCAGTCAAGACATATCTCTTCCAGCAGGCCTTTCCAGATTAAGATCCTTGCATTTATTCATTTGACAATTGCCCTAACTGCCTCTCCCTTGTTTTAATAATTGTTTTAACAATTGTCTAATAATTTAATTGTATTTTATTAAGGATGAGAGGGTTAGGGAGGGTTTGGGATATAATGAAACATGTGGGCCTGATACAGATGGCGTGGAAGCGCCATCCTTGGGTCAAAACTAGGGCTGGGGAGCGTGCAGCAATCACACACTCCCCAGCCCTAGTTTGTATGGACAGTGCGATCTTGGAAGCATAGCGCTCATACAAAGTGTGGGACAATAGCGTCATGCATGCACTGCCTCCACACGGACTGACACATGTGTGATATCACAGCGACGCTGCAGGGTGCTTGGGGAGCTCTTTTTACACGTGCTCATTGCTGGCATGGCTTCTACATGGCCATGGCAGCAATGCAAAGGAGAAAGGGGCCAGGTGGCCCCTTTCTCCTCTTCGCCGCCCCTGTCGGGGTGTCCAGGGGCATGAAGCGCTGGATTGGATAGTCAAAGTAATTGCTCACCTTTAAATCAGAGTTTTGCTTGATGAATAATTCTGTAAAGTCAGAAGCCAACATACTCTTACAGCAACTGAAATCTGTGAAATTAAAGATATCACCAGGCCTATTTATATCTCTAAATGGAATAATTTTAAAATATATTTCAATATCTTTGAAATTCGGTGTGATTAATAATTAAAACCATACAATGGTCTAACTATTTTATATGCTAAATGGATTTGGCAGGATTCCATTATTGTTTCATGAGCTTTCTTCTCTCTTTCTTTGTCATTACAAAGGTGTCTTCAAAGCACAGATGAAGAAGCAAAAGCAACCTAAAAGAGGCTGGTGTTAATCCAAAAAGAAAAAGAATGGAAGAAAAGTTACATAGTAATTCAACCATTGTCAATGGTACAGCTGCTAACCAAAAACCTATAGAAGGCCACAGCCTTTGGGAAGTAATTACAATTGCTACTGTAACAGCCATTTTAAGCTTAATAACCATAGTGGGGAATGTTCTTGTAATGATATCCTTCAAAGTCAACAGCCAACTCAAGACAGTGAACAATTACTATTTGCTCAGTCTTGCTTGTGCAGACCTTATTATTGGAATATTTTCTATGAATCTTTATACATCTTATATATTAATAGGACACTGGTCTCTTGGAAGTCTGGCATGTGACTTGTGGCTAGCCCTAGACTATGTGGCTAGCAATGCCTCAGTAATGAATTTGTTAGTTATCAGCTTTGATCGATATTTTTCAATTACACGGCCATTAACCTACAGGGCTAAACGCACACCCAGAAGGGCTGGTATTATGATTGGCCTAGCCTGGCTCATTTCTTTTATTCTGTGGGCACCAGTAATCTTATGCTGGCAATACTTTGTAGGGGAGCGAACTGTTCCACCTGGAGAATGCCAGATACAATTTTTGTATGAACCCATCATCACCTTTGGGACCGCAATTGCTGCTTTCTATATCCCTGTTTCTGTGATGACTATTTTGTATTGCCGCATTTATAAGGAGACTGAAAAACGCACCAAGGACTTAGCTGAGCTACAAGGCTCAAGTTCTGTGGCAGAATTTGAAATGATAAAACCTCAGAAAACTCTGCTGAAGTCCTGCTTTAGCTGTAAGCAACAAAATTTGGCCAAAAGGGAGAGATGTCAGGCTTCATGGTCATCATCCAGCCGAAGTATTTCTGCAACAGCAAAAGCATCATCTCAGATTCAAAACATGTCTCATGATTGGTCAAAGACAGATCAGCTAACCACCTGCAGTAGCTATGCCTCATCAGAAGAAGAAGAAAAACGTGCCTCTGATCCTGTCTTTCAAGTTGCTTGTAGCACCCCAGAAAAAGAAAATGATGATGAAAACAAAGAAGAGAAAAAAGAAGCCTTTATCAAAGACCATCAAGGGGAAAATGACTATGAGACCCAAAAATACTTTCTTACACCAACCAAAGGCCATGCTCAAAAAAGTAATAAATGTATAGCTTATAAGTTCCGCTTGGTGGTGAAAGCTAGTGGTGCTCCAGAAGCTAACAATGGCTGCCGGAAAGTGAAAATTACTCCTTGTTCTGCCACGTTATCCAAGGACACTTCTGTCAGAAACATGGACCCAAACATAAATAACCAAATGACTAAAAGGAAAAGAATGGTACTCATAAAGGAACGTAAAGCAGCCCAGACTTTAAGTGCCATTCTTTTAGCTTTCATACTCACTTGGACCCCTTACAATATAATGGTTTTAGTCTCCACATTCTGCTCAGATTGTATTCCTCCAACATTGTGGCACCTTGGCTACTGGCTATGCTACGTGAATAGTACTGTCAATCCAATCTGTTATGCTCTCTGTAACAAAACTTTCAGAAAAACCTTTAAGTTGTTGCTCTTCTGTCAATGGAAGAAGAAAAAAATGGAAGAAAAAATATACTGGCAGGGAAATACAAAGCTGCCTTAATTTGAACTAAAGTGTTGAAAAAGAATTGACCTTGGCCAAGCACTGTAAATTAAATTGGCTGCAAGTCTTTATTTATAAAGTTGTTGCTTTATATGTCTGCAGATAAAAGAAGCACAATTTGTGTGATATTAAATATATACATATAGTTATGAAGAAAGCAGATGCAACAATGAACATTTCCATAATTGTGACAGCTCAATAGAGGATTGTTAATGCTGACATCATAGAAATTTCCTTCCACAGTTCTGCCAGACTGAGGACCAAGTCAAAAGACCTTAATGATGGTTAGTAGACTAGACCCTTACATTCATCAAGTTCTCCTTTTCAGAAAGTAACATTATGCCTTCCCATTAGTTTTTCTTTTTCCCTAAGGCTTTGTCCAGTTTAGTTATAGGTTGCAAACAGAACGAGGTGCATACCTATCTCTGCAAAATTGTCTCCTAAATGGATGGAAGTCAAAGGAAGGCAAGTGTCAGTGATCAGGAATAAATGGTTGAGATAATTTCCCAGTGAATAAACTTGGTCATGGAGTTGTCTGTGAGGCTATACACTCATCACAGATTCCCCCCCCCCCCCTCTGTGTGGACAAGAAATGTAGAGGAAAGACTGTATGGTGTCTTTAGTAAATGAGGGAATCAATTATTTTGTCAAAGAAATTCACATCACAAGCAAATAAGGGTAGAAATTAATTTTCTTTCCAATGTTACTTGTTCATATTTAAGTGGTTTTGAAGGAGTTTGAGTTTTAAAACCCAGTGTATTAATCTAAAACATTAATGCAAATCAAATTGATCTTTATTACCTGCTTTTCACCTGCCTACAACCCCATGTAAGGGTTCCAAGGCAAAGGTAAAATAAATTATGAATGTCTTCATTGATATCCCAAAATAACTATGGTAATACCCAGTCTTCAACACATTTTAATAGACCTAAGATCTCATCCACACATGACAATCTACATGTAGCTTTTCTACATTAGCTTGCCTTCTGTGTAGATGTTTTAACAGCATATGAAGAAGTCTATAAAGCCCCATGATTTCCGTGGAGCATAAAAGTTCTTGTGGACTGCATACCGGTACTTTACTAATGAGTTGAAACTTGTTCATGAATAATGTTAATTACAATTGTGTTCATAGCAGTTCACTGCTTTATCAATAAGTACTGTACCTGGTTTTAGATCTGGACTTCACTTTGACCTTCAATAGAAACTATCTTAGAAGTAAATCCTTTTGAAATTAATTAACAAGGCTGCCAATCTATCTAAAAAGATGATATTAAAATATATTAGATATTGAGTGAAGATTGGTTGAAGATGGTTGCACATAACATTGCACACTTCGTAGCCAAAGTTTTACAAACCTGTTCACAAATGTTTTAAGTCAAGTTTCTCTGTGAATCACATAATCTGTATCAGTCAAACAGTACAAAATTTTTAAAAAGAAGGAAAAGGCAGTGAAATCATCTACCTCTCTGCTGTCTGGATTTTTGATGACAATACTTGAACGCCTAAACCCACAGCACAAGTAGGTCAATCCATCAGGCATCCACTGAAAGTTGCAGAGGATGTGTCCCTTCTGATTGGAGTGGAAGTAGCTGAATTTTGTATAATACTGTATCTATTTTAAGCGTATGTGCTTGTGGCACATCACTGTTTTGATGACCCGATCAGAAGAAAGCAATAACAGATACTGAAAAGTCAAAATATACTAGCTGTTATGGCTTGGATCAAAAAGTCACATTTAGATCAGACCCATGAAATCAGTGAAACTTAACATAGCGCTGACAAATTGGTCCCAGTTACTTTAATAGGACATTCTAAGCCCAACCCCATGGAAATAGTTACCAGGGGTTATATCTAGACAAAAACAAAAGCAGGAGATGGGTGGAAGATAACTTTCCAACATGTCTTTTCCCCAGCTGCTCTGTGAGCCTCCCCAAAAGCCACACTCAGGATTAAAGAGCTCTTCCCAATGGAAAGGGATGCAGATGAGGGGTAATGTGGTTGCCAAAAATGAAGCAGAAGCACCTTCCATGAGCAGAGCTCCTGCCCATGTAAGCTACCTGTACCTGGGTTAGGGGAAACATCCACAGCATTATATTCAGCAGGATTTCCAATCCATGAAAGGGCTTTAAAGGAGGGCTGCTCATGGGGGGAAGAAGTAAAAAAGTCAGCTTCTGCACACTTCCTTCTATCAGCATTTGCCTAGATTCTACTCTAAGTGAAGAAAAACTGATAATCATAAAAAAGCATTTGAAGACCAAAAATCTACTCCATTGCCTGATCCCTTAAAAGGGGTGGGAGATCTGATAGACACACTGAGCACCCCACAAGCTATGGCTATTTCAGTGGAATAGTAAGTTCTTTGTATGAAAAGTGATTTCGTCTGAAAATTATGTCTCTGCTGAAGTGAATAGAAAAGGTGATTCATGAAGTGCACATAGGCTCCGGATTGGGAATTGACTAAGACCAGGGCCAGGCCAAAACATTTCTTTGCCTAAGGTGAAGGACAGGACTGTGACCCTTCTCTAGCCAGTATACAAAACCTATCTGGATTGGCAGTTAAATCTTACTTTGACAGGCAAGGGGATAGCATTCTCCAGAACTCTTGTAGGGAGGGCAAGATGGTTTGTGTGGCATGTGCAGCTCTCTAGCAAAAAGCAGAGAGTTCATGAAGAACAGTTTACCACTGTCCCCCAACATCTGTCATCTGAGGCCTGTCACTTCAACCTGCCTGGTGGTACTGCTGACCCTGTTTAATACAAAATCCAGTAAAACTGGAGCGGCAAAATTTGTATTATTAGCTTTAAAATTGTAGAGCTCCAAACTTTCATGGGCACATCGTAGTTCTATAGCTGTCAATGCGAGCTTCAGATATTCATGCTTTCCTGGTCTTCAGTTTAAAAATGGATTCAGTTAACAAACACGCATATTATGATTAAGAATGCAAGAATGTGCAGGTTTGGGTGTAGGGTACATCTTTGTATCACATCATATACATCTATAGCTTAGCATGGTAATTAGTTGTAAAATGTAGTGTTGCACAGTTCAGAGATAGCACAGTGGATTTTATGAGAGTTTTTGTACATTTATCATTGCTTCCAATGAAGTCATAAGTGTTTTCAGTAAGAACTGGTATACGAGAAAGAAAAGATTTCTCCACAGCTATAGAATTTAATAACATCGTAAATAACTTGACGATATGCAAGTTATTTGAAAAGATTCCCCATTTTTTTCCAGAGGGAATAAATCTAATTTAAAGTAGCTGTATAATAATGTGAAATGTGTGTTCTGGTTTCAATATGATTAATTATAAGTATTTTATATTGTGCCAGTTGTTTTTGGTGCTTTTGTGTATAATTGTTAAAGGAAAGTGCGGGTTATTATAGAGACCTCTGAATATTTTTTTCATTCACCACTATCAGAGCATTTTCTGTGTATAGTGTATGTTTTGGGTTATACTGGCTTATTTTTTAATTTGAACAAACATTCATATGTGTATGATATATGTATGTTTGATTCAAATTACATGCACTTTAGTGACACAAGTTATATAATACTGGCGAAATGTATAAGAGTGTAAAAGTTTTCTGCTACCTGCAATGTTACTGCAATGTTTCTGCTAAAGAAAGCTTTGCCTTCTAGTATTGAAGTTCAATGGGAAGTTATTTTTGTCACTAGTTTCTGTTCAACAGGAATGTTTTATAAATATTTATAGTCTATTTGTTGCGTAGATGTGTAAGACTACACAGTGGTGGATGCCAAAGTATCAGTTAAGTGTAACTCTTAAGTATATACTCAATCTATGCTGCTAACAACTGAAACATTACACTGCCAAACTCTGGGATATATTGTAAATATCTGGAACCATATTAAACATTGGAGTGTATTTATCTTTCCCCCCCAATATGTTTGAATAATGAGAAAGGGAAACTGAGAGCTTCCAATAACAATGTAGAAATTCCACCTTTTGTTTTAACGCTTCTGAATATCCATTTTGTATGTCTTGAGAGCAGTATGAGATCTGTGTCATGCTAACTGGATTGCACAGTGCTCCAGCTGTGTTTGTAGAAAAGAACCAAGTGAGATGGCTGAATTATGTAGTTGCAATTCTGTCTATTGCTGAAGCAAAAATTAAAGGCTTCCATTACAGGATGATTCTAAGGTTGATGCTGACTTACAGAAATTTATATGGATTTCATATGAGCAGCAAAAGCAGACAGGTATTCCAAGGAAGCATGGACTGTGTAACACCTTGTGACGAATAAAAATCTCCTAAATAGAGAGAAACCAGCCAAGCACTTGCTGATATGTATTATCATGATGTATCCCATTCTGTCCTTTAAAACAAGTCAGAAGTACTAACCAGCAGTGACAACTGTCAGAGGAACCACCCCCAAATGGCTGCCTTACTTTACAGGCATACTAGTGAGGGTGTAGTCCATTATTCCTCTTCTGAAATAAGACTCAGCATGCCACACACTGCCAAGGAAGCATTCTGCTATTGGGATGAAGACTCAGTTTGTGGTTGTCATTTTTATTCATGAGGATCTTCAGGTAACTGTGCAGAGACTTGTCCAGCCTCACCATTAGAAAGCTATCTGTACTTGAAAGGATGGAGATGGGTTACAAGAATCTTTGGATATGACACACTACATTTCCTGCTGTTCCCCTTATACTTTGTGACTTCTAATCTAGCTCTTCTGGATGTTGCTGTTTTTCTCTCTTCTTAAAAAAATTGTCCTCCATTTGAAAATTTTATCCTGCATTTGTTCCGGTTTATTTATTTATTTAATTTGTTTTTAAAATTATTTAATTATTTATTTTTTGGCTTCGCCCCCCCCCCCCCCCAGTTGTCTGAGGGCCAGCAACCCGGCCCCCAGCTTAAAAGGGTTGCCTACCCCTGGATTAATTATTGGAGCGTTTCCCTTTTAAGGTAGGCCACACTCTTGCCTATGCTTTGTTGTTGTTTTAGTTTGCCACACTCCAAAGGATGAAATTGTTTTGCTCCAAAGTCAACATGTGATGACTTAGGCTTTGCTTTAAGGGAAGGTCTGCCAATCTCCTCTGGCTCTGAGTGAAGCCTGTTAGCTGGGTTCACATTTTCCATGCCATTTTCCATTCTTATCCATACATGGAGCCCACCACCTTTCATCCATATACACACATGTATAACATGACTAAAAGAAGTATCAACATAACAGAGAGAAAGATCCAGTTTGGAACCCAGAACTGGAGTAACCTAGATTCAATTGAAAGAGATTCAACAAAATATATGCAACAAAATGTGGCAGCATGAGGGCAGGGTTGCCATAATTCTCTACTATAAACCGGGACAAAATGTAGGACAAAATTACATGGGGGGCTGTTGTTCAAGGTTCCAGCCATTCCATGCCACCCCTCTTATTTACTGTCCCCTATATGCACTGAAGAATCAACAGTCAGCCTTCAAAGGGGTGGTTTGGAGTTTAATTGTTCTCGTGTGTCTCTAAATTGACTTACGGAGTCCGTATCATAGAGTTTTCTTGGGAATATTAATTCAGAGGAGGTTTATCATTGCCTCCCTCTATGGCTGAGTATGGCTTGCTCAAAGTCACCTGGTGGGTTTTTATGGCTAAGCAGGGATTTGAGCCCTGTTCTCCCAGAGCCCTATTCCAATACTCAGAGCACTATACCATGCCTCTCCCACCACTGTTTATTCTCCTACAATCTTTCACTTTCCCCTGATTCTACTGATACTTCACTCCTACTTACATGTGGTGAATTTTGGCAGTGTAAAGACCATAAATCAGTGCAGTCAAGACACATCAAGCAGGACTTACACCAAACTATTGCAGTACAAAAAGGTTCTGTTCAAAATTCTAGCCATTCTGCTTCATTAGTCTTCTGTAGTTACTGAACATTGAGCTTTCACTGGAAAGTTTGCATTCTGAGAGTTTCCCCCCCCCCCATATATATATATATATATATATATATATTGCACTCATGTAAACCTCAGAGTCCCCTCTTATCTGTTGATGACCCTCTGGATGTGGAATTGGATGTCTTGGGCACAAAATGTGAGTAATCTGGACTATAATGATCAGTTTATTTTATTAAGTACAGCTTATCCTAAGTGCTTTTGTGAAGTTGAGGGGGCTAAAGTGATGATGAAGCTTTAGCTTCATCTGGAATTATAAAGGTTTGAAAGAAGGGAAGAAAATGCCGGGGAATATATAGGTGATGAGATAAATAAATGTGCTTCAGACAAAAGCAAACAAGAAAATAACCTTAATTTTTCACTGTGTGCAACCCAATGTTCATGTCAACATTTATACACATTGCTGCCCTTCCATGGATATACAATATCTCTGATATGCATATTATCTCATCCATTTGTTATGATGAGTGAAGAAAAAGAACTGCTCTTGAAAATTATTGGCTACTGTTATTCTTCAGTTTGTACAGATTATCTTATCCGATGATAGATCACTTCACAATCATCCAGAGGTGCATCTTCCTGAGGAGCTTTGTTGGTTTTGTTCCAACTTGTGGCCATGCTACTTTGTAAAGAGAAAACATTGTGGGCCTCTTCAAAGTAACTGGTTTATTGTGCTGTGAACCTCTGCAGGTTAAAAGCCTATTTCATCATTTCATGCTTTGGAAGAAACTCATACCTCAATAAACTATTTCAAAGGGATCATGGAGCTTTGCCACTTTAAATTAATTGTACGCTTTTCTTCCTTAGAAGATAGCGGCAACTCAACAATCCCGAATGGTATGAGCTTTTGAGGCTGAAAGAAAACTAGGAAAAGATTATACCTTTTCAAACAGATGGAAAGAGTAGAAAAAAACAGTTGTAGGTCTCGTGGGTTTTCTTTTCCTTCCTGTTCTATAGTGTGACCCTTTCATTTTAAGCCTATGTAATGCACACATTTTATTTCTCACTGATAGATCTATATTTTGAAAAAGCATATCTTCTCTTAACATTTCTAGCTTAACCTTCTTCTTCTCTGTTATTTCTTTATACCCTGAAGTCTGAAAATTTAATAAACATGCTTTTTACATTTCAATTAGATAATCAACCTAGGCAATTAATAATTTTCTCTCTGTGTGGTCAGTATTTACTACTGGAATAGTGTGTGGGGGAAATAAATTCTGGAATGCTTATTATCTTGTGATTTAATCTTGTTCTTACATTGGATCTAATTTTATCCATATATCCTAAGACATATAAGTAAGAAAACATTTTGTTTTTACATGTATGTTAAAGAACAAGCACATCTCACTCTCAGTTTAATTTCATGGTGTTGTTTACAGTTCATCTTTCTGAGATGGACAAACCTTGGAGCAGTCTTGGTGGTGGTCAACAGATTGGTCAACAGGTTTGACCATCATCCAAGCATACTTACACATATGTGTTTTGTTGCAGTCCTGTTGCCAGTATATCACATTCCTGCGATTTAAATTTGCTCCAGCACAAGCATCATACCACCAGCCACCACCAGCTATACCATTGTACTCTAGCTTGGCACAGTTTTGAAAATAGTTGTCATTATCTCTGTCTTTTGTGGTGAACTTCTGGTTATCATGGAGATATGCTTCAGTATCCTGACACAGGGCATCAACAGCACTACCTCTATACAGACCAAGCCTGATCCTGTATTGAGATGCTTCACTTTCTATGTGGAATGGTTCATATTCTCCCCACTTGATTTGAGCATTTAGGTCTACAAGTTTAATCCTAAGTGTATATGGTGTTGGAGAGCTGGTTAACTGATGCATATATTCATTCCCTAACCAGTAGTTACCATCAAGTGAGCCAAATCCATATTTGTAGTCCTGCCATGTCCTATCAAAATCTACAGTGCTGTTGGCTGTAATATGCTGAATTCCTGTCCAGCCACCATCTTGCATATTACAGTATACACCAATGGGCTCCTTCGCTGGCTGAATGACATAAAGACCGTCTTTGGCATTTTCTTCAGACTGTTTAAAAATCTCACTGCAGTCCCTTGGAAACCCTGTGAATAGTAGGAAAGAAAAGAACATAATATTTCAACTTTTGCCTGTAATCTTCCACAAGTACAGGAAATGCATTACAGTATTTGACAGGGATTTTAAGTTGATACGTTATATGATTGAGAAGACAGACAGACAGACAGACCAGAATGATATTTCCCAGTTATATGTGGATGCACACACTAAAATTAATAGTAGCTTTATGGATTGAAAGTGGCCCTGAATACAAGTCAGAAAAATGTTTCAAGCCCCTGCAAAACTGTGATGTATGAGATTTTCCAATATTAAAGATAGTTTTTCATTCTCTGTAAGTAAAAAGTGCAAGAGATCATTCTGCCTACATTCATAGTATATGGCACAAACATGGATCAGGCCTTCATACATCTTTCCTAATAAAATAATAAAAAATAGTGGTTCCTCTCCCCACTCTACAAGGATGTTTTATAGCATGAATTTCTTCTATAACATGCATTATGTTCTCCCTGTACAGAATCCTTGCTCCGAAGAATCCAAGTAGATTTTAAAAATTAAAGTGCTCAAAATAGTTTGAAGTTGCTTTCATGTTCAGTGATTTGTACCCTGGACAAATTTTGCATCAATGTCTTCACATTTTTCAAACTACAGTATATCACTCATTTAATTCCTAGACACTATCTTGGAAGCTAAGCAGGGTCCCTGGTTAGTACTTGGATAGGAGACCACCAATGAATGCCAGGTATATGTCAGAGGAAGGAACTGGCAAAACCATCTCTGAGAATTTCTTGCCCAAGAAAACCCTATGAAATTCATGGGGTCAGCATAAGTTGACAGGAGACTTGAAAGCACATACACACACCACACATGAGTTGGACCAAGCTTAGAGCCATTTTTTAAGAGTAGACCAACAGACATACTCTAAATATTGAATTTAAATCAACTCAGTATATACAGCCATAACTCAGTGGAGAATTTGGCGTAGCTGTAGATTCCAAATAACTGGATTCAAAGGAAACATGATAGTCAAGAGGGAGCAGCTATCTACCTAATTTTATAAAATGCACAGGTATCTTTGCACTAAATGGCAAACTGAAAATTAAAACCATCTTGTGATTCATTAATTATAGCTTTATGTTTCGACTGCAAAACACTAATCACATGGCTATTATGAGGAAAAACTTAATAAAAATAAAGGCAGTAGTCTATATCCTCTGTCTTTCCTATACAGATATGAAGAGCCTGCTGGACAAAGCTTGGAAAAGTTACTTTTGGGGATCGTAACTTCCAAGATCTCCCAGCCAACATCAGCAGCAGTCAGACTGGCTAGACAATTCTAGGAGTTGTAGTCCAAAAAAGCAAGTGCACCAAGCTCTGGAAAGGTCCAGCTAATGAGGTGTTATCTGTACATTCTTAAAGGACACACGCTTTAGCTTTTTCTCAAAGAGAATGTTCTACAGTGTATCACTCATTTTGCCCTTTTCTAAACCACACACACAAGCACAAAATGTATTCCTAGTACCTTCTGCATTAATATTGATGAGTTTTCTGTGTCCTCCTGTAGGAAGCAGGTGTGAATTAGCCAGTTCAAAGGCCTTTTCTGCTGTTGTCCATAGTCCACACTGGTAGAGTAGCAACAGAATATATCCCACTGAAATTTTTGGATTCATTCTGACTCTTAAATAAATCTGTCACTCAGGTGGATGCTAGAAATCTAAGAGAGATTGACATTTATCATTAAAACATTGATTGCCCACAGACAGTACTTTCTGACAAGAAATTGAAACACTTCATCTCAAAAATCAAGATCTGCCAGAAATGGCTTTCCTTTTCTCTTTCGCAAATCAGTTTTTTTCCTTAGCATGCCACATTGCATTTGCGACATACCACTTCTTTGACATGTAGAACTGTCCTGCCACAAAAAAAGATGCTTCATCGTGTTATTGTGATACCGATCAATGTGATATAGCAGAACAGTGTGGATGATAAGAACTGTTAGAAAATCATGTCAAGTCAGAGTTTCAGTTCTAAAAGTGCATCTCTTCTTTATTAGAAGTGATGTGTTGTATTCCCTAAACCACATATGAAATTAAATCATAGTGCAGGAACGAAGAACTTAAGCATTCATAAACCCCAGTTCCAAGTCAGCTGCCTGTAGAGATAGCAGTTAATGCTGTACCTCTGCAGAACATCCAGATAAGTGACAGGCTTTCAAGGATTAGATGCCAGTCTTTTATATACAGACAAGTGCCTGTCCTGATTCATGTTCTGTTGCTTATTAAACACAGAACCTCCAAGAAACAAACTCAGAAAACTTTATAGATTCCATAAGCTTTAAAACATTACCATCTTAAAACCAGTATGTCACTTACATTTTGAAATTAGGCTTATAGTCACTAGTTAAATGTTGCAGCCTATGAGATAAATCTGAACAAGGTTATAACCCAAGGAATGTATAAAATACCTGAAAGAAGTAATCACAAGTCGTCACCCCCCACTTTAATGATTTATTGACTTGTTTACTGTATATAACATTTTAAAACAAATTCTTCATTCAGTCTAAGAGAAAGCTTTGAATTAGGCCACTGAAAGAAAGAAGAAAGAAAGGCAGCAGAATGATGGGAGTACTTACCTTTCTTGTTCAAGCTGACAGTGGATAAGTCCACGTTCATCTAAGGGATAATCCTTTAGATATGTACTTTGACTGCTGCTGAAGTCCAGGTGGAACAGCTCAACCCTAGATATCTATCTCAAATACAGAGGGCCAGCAGTTTCTGCAAGTCTTTGTTTCCATGGTATCTATCTTTTGGCTGGTGGACTTTAACACATCCTCTGTTAAGTATCTGGAAAGGCCAAAGTTCCCTTTATCTTAAGAAAGTTATCACTATGTATGTTTTTCTGCTTTGTGAGACTGCTGTGTGCTATTGTGATGGAGGAGTGACACTTGTAGCCCACAATTTACATTTTGAGACAGATAAGCCCTAAGCACTGCATGCCCAACATAGCTAACAGGGTCCAGATGGTAAGAGAAAGCCTTATGTGGTCAGGAGTACCTCTTGAGACCCACAAGGAGCAGAGCAGAAGCAAGAAGCAACAACAGCAGCATCTGCTTGTTCCCTTGCTAGAACGTAGAAAAATTCCCTGTTTAGTCTACAACTTCCAGAATCCCCTATCAAAGGTGATCTCTGGCAGTGCTGGCTGGCGGATTCTGTGAGTTGTAGCCCAAAAAAGTGGAATTTATCTAAGCTCTCCTGTCATGTTCAGGACAGCTTGGACCCAAAGGACAAAGACTACTGAACACACAACAATGACCACAGCAAGGAAGAGGCAGCTCCACTTGAGAAGGGGACTTGCTCAGAAAATCTTGTCTAAGGCTTTCCCAAAATCTGAAGCCAGTATTCACAGCTACCATCAAAATGGCAGGAGATAGAGACTGTAACACACACTCATTTTCCTTGAAGCACAATACTATGGATGTTTATTTGGAACTATGTCCACTGAGTATAATGGGACATCCACAGATGTGTTTGTATAGGATTACAATCTTACATCCTTGACTATAAAACCAGCCTAAATGTCGTTTAAATATATGAGGTTGTCATGAGTTTTAAAAACTGTTTACATATCCTCTGGATCTTCTCTACAATTCTGTGAATAAAGCCTGTACAATAGAAGCATAATGTGAAAGCACACCAAGGATCAGAATAAACAAACAACAATAAGATAAGACCTAACTGATCTCTGGGACAAGATGTACTCAAACTGGGCACTGCCACAAAGAAAGCCACCTCTCATATCCCTACAAACCATGTCTTAGTCACACGTGGGTCATGGAGAAATCCTCCCTAGTGTGGCGCAGTGGTTTGAGCATTGGACTAGGACTCTGGAGACCAGGGTTCATATCCCGGCTTGACCATATAAACCCACTGGGTGACCTTGGTTAAGTCATAGCCTCAGAGGATGGCAATGACACTCTGAAGAAACTTGCCAAGAAAACTCCATGATAGGTTTGCCTTAGGCTCACCATAAGTTGGAAAAGACTTGAAGGAACACAACAACAAACTTACTCAGAGTGGGAAAGTTTTTATGGGAAGAAGGGCTTTCAAGATGCTCACCAAATTTGCTAGAGGATTTGTTAACAGAGGTATGTCTGCACATTTATTCTGTTTGCTGCTTCTTTCTGCATTCCAGAAAGAAGTTAAACAGTTTTGTAAGTTAAACAGCATTTAACTTACAAAAGCTGAATAAATCTTTATCTGTCATTGCTTAAGGGAACTTGTATATTAATGTGTATGTGGATATATATATATGGATCCCTAGGGTTCTTCCAAGGTCTACTGGCTCTATGTGCTGCCTGGTAGGTGAAACTTCTGTAGTCATGTGAAGACCTTTCATTTTAGCAGGTCTTTGAAGGCCAAATGCTTAAGGAGAAAGGGCCTTTCATAATGTTCTGCATTGTTTATATATGTTGTTTTTCTATGTAATGGTTATGCTTTAATTTTTGTAACCCCTCTTGAATCCTGGACACGGGAAAAGGCATGATGTTAACAGTAAAGACCAGAACCCTAAATGGGAGATACATATGCATAAGCCTTGTAGTAACAGTGCTACGTAGTGAATCCCACAATTATAAAAGGACCAGGAGCCAGTAATATGGGGGGGGGGGGGGTGTCAATGCCTGCTGAGGCAGGAGGTTGTTTCAGAACTGCCAGGAGGGGCAGATAGGTTTAAGGAGTTCAATCTGGATGGGATTCAGACTCCCAGACCAGAAGAAGAACTTTAGAAAGGACAGGAGAAGTCCATTATTAGTGTGTGTAATAGTATCCTGTGGAATTTACGGCTAGGAAAGCATTGAAATATTTGAAACTGCCTGAGGAGCGGATTTATAAAAAGGGAGCTAAGCTGAGGAAGCTAAGCTGTGTTTATTGTTAGTGTAACAAATATCCTGAGGAGTTAACAGCTAAGGAGGCTGGAGATAGGTTCTGTGTGAACCAAGTCAGGAAAGAGACATGCATAAAGTCAAGAGAGAGAAAGTAGTACATTTATAAAAACTAAAGTAATTTGTACACTGTGACATAAGCTTGAGTACCATCCACTAGGAAAGGTAGTTATAAGTCCTGAATGTAAATAAAGTTCTTTTATTGGTGTTCAACAAGGAATTGCCTGAGGTGCTTTACAGATAACATCAAACACACTACCAAGTATTTTAAAATGCTACCAAAAGAAATAAGCATCTTTAATAATAAAGATGCTTCAATTAGTGGGTAGATAGCTATCACATATTAATTGGTGCCAGGCTGTGGGATTTTAAAAGACCCATTGTACTGGCATCAGAGACAGATTCAGTGGAGTGGGGTCTCCACAGCCCCCATCCTCTCTTACCGGGAGGCAGCCACTGTGACCAACAAGGGCCTGTTCATCTGTTGCTCTGGAACAAAATGACTGTCATTTCTACCCTGCCTGTGAGGGATATCCAGTGCAACATGAAGAAGCAAGGCTCCTGCTGCAATTCCCTCTTGCGCTGGAGATCACTCACATGAGGAGAGTGGAAACATCAGATTGACAAAGGAACAAATGCCCATTGACTGGAGTAGCTGCTGCCCAGTAAATAGAGAGGGGGGGGGCTTTCACGGTCCCTACATAACCCCTAAACTAGGGCCTACATAAGGATCATGAATACTGCTGGTGGGAGTGGGGCTGGAAACACCATCTTCCTTGCATCCTTACTGCCAACTGAATGGACTTCCTTTATTCAATGCAGCTACAGTACTAGTTGTTGGGTGGATTGGGGAGGCATTTACGATTGTGGTGATAGTGCCTTGATTATAACTATGTAGTTTTACTGAATGTGGAGAAATTACAGATGCATAACTCTAGGTTATGAATCTGTAATGGCAATACAAAATACCAGCCAGGAGGAGGAGGAGGAGGAGGAATAATGTGTTGTACTCTTCTCAAACAAAAGAAAAAGCAATACAAAAAAGTAGTTACTTACATTTTATATATGCCAACTTATATGGATAGATGCACATTTAGAAATAATTACTGTAATATATTTGCAAATAAAATAATATCTCACCAGAATGAGGGAAAGTTTGACCAAGTGGCTGTATACTTGTTCATTCTGCTATTCAGCTGCTAACTGTTGATGGGCAACTTCAGGACCTCTGCTCTTGCTTCTTCTGGTATTTATCTTTAAATCAGACTTGGACTGAACAGAGGAAGCTTTAAATCAGAGGACTGTTCTCCATTGCTCTTCAGATAATCTTCAGTAGAATAGGACACATGGATACCCTACTCCAAAGGTATCTACCAAACAGAATACTAAAACTAGAATGAAGTAATTGAAATTTCAGAGCCTACATGTTAAAAATCAAAGGTTAGAAAGCTAACTGTGTAACAGACTGGAAAATATGAATCTTAAAAGATCAGTCTTGGAGTTTCTAAACTCAGAGCCAGCTACCCCAAAGCAAAAATTAAGGTGGTATCTGATATGATCTCTGATAAACAAGTAGTAAGGAGAGCATGATGACATAAAATCCATCATAGCTCACTTATATAAAGAGGACAGCAGAAAGCTGATATTAACTTTCCCAGTAAAAGGATAGGGAACTGAGTAATTTCCAAATCTTGTACAAGGAAGGGTAGTGTGAAGCTAGAGTGAGCTTCTCACAACTGGCATTTTTAGGAGCATTAACTTTGTTCCTTATTGAATAAGAGTGAACAAATGCAGTGAAAGCTATATAAACTGACAGATTACAGCACTCAAGGACTAGACACTTGACTGAGCCAGGAGAACTAAATGCTGCTGGCTGATTGCAGTCCCCAGATCAGGTAAGGACTCTTTGTTTACTATACTGTAATTTAATATCAGTGTTACAGAGAGGATGGATTGTCTCATTATAGGGTTTTCAAGGCATTCAAGAGTTGTTTACCATTGCCTTCTACTGCACAGTACTACCTCCTTTAAAGTTAGCTAAAGTGCCACTGGACAGGGCTCTGAGAGATCCTCCATCACTGTTACAACCCACGACTTCTGCTGCCCAGTAGCTGTGTGACACATTTAGTCTGGCTCTTCAACAAAAGTCTGTCTGACCTGGGAGCCCATACCACCCCTCCCGGTGGATATGCAGTTTCATAATTAATACCTAGAGTTTAGCATGTTTTGAGGTCACAATGGTCTGCAGTAAATAGACATGTGTAGGAGTCACATGTAGGAGACCAGAGGATATGTTTGAGACCTAGATAAAACTAAGACAAGGAAATGGATTTGCTGAGCACCTTGCACATCCCCCCATGCTCTTTGCATTTCCTCTTGAAATGAGGCAATGGTTAAAGCGATCAGTGTCCATACCCTTTACCTCACCTTCTGATATTCCTTCATCCCCCTTTCTGCCTGATCATCAAGGGTTGTCATATCTTACAAAGGTATTGATACTCTGGTGTTAAAGTCATCAACCATTCTGGACCCTTTTGTTAGTCCCCTGGAACAGCCATAAAAGCCTTTGATCAACCAAAACTTCCCTCAAGAGTTTGAAATTGGGTATAGGTATTTCCCCACCCACAAGCAGCCCTAGTCACATTATTCACAAACCAGGGCTCCATTTGCAGACTGGGATCTCTCCGTGTAACCCTCAGATTAGAGACCTTATCGCACTCACAATTTTAAATGTTCTGGGGACTGGAGGAGGAGGCTCATGTGTGCACGCGTCTGGCAGAAAACGGAGTTTATCGCACACGAGGATGTCCTCCAAGAGGCCCCGTTCCATCCCCCGGCGCGCACCCGTTCGTGTCCAGTCCTGACGGGCGTGATTTTTTGCTGACGGAAGGTAAACCACGCGCACACGAGC
The DNA here is from genome assembly GCF_019175285.1 of Sceloporus undulatus. Lineage (NCBI taxonomy): Eukaryota > Metazoa > Chordata > Lepidosauria > Squamata > Phrynosomatidae > Sceloporus > Sceloporus undulatus. Next base: position 323,733,158 of record NC_056522.1, on the reverse strand, counting down.
GTCCTCCATCAGTCCCCAGAATGTGTGTGCGATAAGGTCCTTAGTCTGAGCCACTCTAAAGCACACTGGACACATCACTGTGTTTTCCACTGACTTCTCTTCAGGATTGGTAACTATCACCCTTTTTAACCCCAGGTGTCTGTCTATCCAATCTTTCATAACTTTCTTTCTAGTACCCTAGTACCCTAATATGATTCTTAAGGTTGCTTCAGTTTTTGCTGTTTGTGTGCACCTTTGCACGTTTCTTAATAAAATATCTTATTTGCTGAAAATTGGAGCTCTCTCTGCTGTTAGTACTGGTATATAGAGGTAAAAAGATCACTGCAAGTTACCTTCCTCTCACAGGCCTCCTTATGAGGTGTAATCTCCCCACATTTCAAAGAAATGCTGGCAACATCTGAAGGAATCCTAGTGTTTGTAGTTTGGTGAGGCACTATTGCTCTCTGGGTGAGAATTCCTCTCCTTCCTAAACTGCAAATCACACAATTCTAAATCCCTAAGATTCTATATCAGGAACTTCCTTTGCTATCAAGGTGATAACTAGAATTTATCAAACCCAAAATTTAGCTGTTTTAGATAAGATACTGCAATCTAATATACAGCCTAATATATATTTACGTAAAAATAAGGCCCAGTGCATTTATAGAGCTTACTCCTAAAGAAAAGTGAAAAGAATTGCAGCCTTCATTGCTTAAGGCTAGTATAAATCTTGCATACTCAACATAAGCTGTGTTAAGATTTCTATTCTTTACATGTCTTTTCCTGAGGAAAAAGCTCCAGGCGCTGAACACAGCATACTTTAATTGTACATATGGTAGGTCTTGGGCTGTAGACTAGTATTCCTTCTGAAATATAAATCCATATTAGAAGTGCTGCAGTGATGGCCCAAGTGAAAGGAAAACCAAATTTGCAAATTGAAAACACACACACACACACACATACACTTCAGTAAGCTTTTAGCTGTTGGTAAGCTTTTAGCTGCTTCCTTCAAACACAAAGACAAATTATAGTACAATACCAAAAAAATTAGTAAAGCTAGTTTAGAAAGAATGAAAGGAAGCTATTACCTTATTAATGAACAACTGGAGGTCAAGCAAGATGGAGGCAGTCTTAATATTTTATACATGTGTCTGCCCCATGTGTATACAAAGCAAGGGAAGGAATTTATTTTTCAGCAAATCAGGAATACTGAGGTAGGGGACTCAAAATCCTCCTGTTCCCAGTTGCCCTTCCTTATCATGCTGAACTCCATTCCTTCAAACACTGTTCATCACAACTTAGTGCAATTGTTATATCAGAGTTGGATTGGGAAAAAAATGTTCAAGCAACCAAACAGGGAGGTACGTCTGGCAAAGGTTCAGCTACTTTCACCTTCACATTCTCTTGCATCTAAAAAATAGACTCTGCACTTACTGTGAATATGTGAACGGAGCAGCCATGAAGAGAGATGCACATGGCAGCCTCATAAGCTCTCGTTTGGACCCGCGTTACACCAATGCTTAGCATGATTCCACACAATCCCACATGAAATGTGAAGTCAAAGGCTTTCATGGCTGGCATCCATGTGGGTTTTTCAGGCTATGGAGCCATGTTCTAGATGAACATGAAATGCTTTCTGTCATCCACCAGCAGTCAGGGTGACCACATGTCCAAACCACAAAGGAGAACAAGGCACCGCAAAATGGAGGACATTCAAGTAAAATGTAGAACATTGTCAAATAAAAGCTCAGAACACTAATATAGAAATATAAATTCATGCTTCTTAGTCATGCTCAAAAGGGAGGACATTTTGAAATTCCTCCTGGACAGAAGTAGCACATGTAGTAGATTCCAAAGTGGCCATTATCTGCTTCTTTCTCAACGCAACATTGACATTTGCAGCAGTTATACACACACACACACACACACACACACACACACACCACAGTTTATTTCACACTCTCCCCCACTCTTCCTTGTAGCTGGAAAAACAGAAGTTACGTAGGTGGTTTAAGAATCAAACAGAAGAGACAACTGCAGTTCGTTCCTGACTTCCCAGAGAAGCAGTCATTTCATTATAACAGAAAATTCTTGAGGGGCTTTATATCATTCACATCCTTGGCTGTCTGATTAGAGGCTCAGCAAGATCCCTCAAATCACAGCTGGTGGCTGCACAGGGAGGCCCCATGGAGAGGTGCTTCAGCTTTCATTCCATCATCACCTCCATCCCTCCTCAGTCAATCATATGGGGGATGCTGACGGTCCAAACCACCCCCAGCGTTTCCTGAATTGAGATCATCATTGTCCCTGCTTCACCAAAAACTTATAGAACATATTTATTCCATAGCCTTTAGGCTCAATAATTTTCAGCCTTTATAATCGGGCCAGTAAGGGGCCTGCATTTTTTAAAAAAACAAAGAAAAAACCCTCTCTTCCCTGCTCTCTTGCCTTTTTTTCTTTTCTTTTCTTTTTCTTTTCTTTTTTATTTGTATTTTGTATTTTAACATTGTACCCTCCCTTGAGCCTTGAGGAGAAGCAGGAAAGAAATAAAATGTGTTGTTGTGGTTGTTATTATCGCTACCCTTTTTCTTTTAGCAATGACATATTTAGGATAATGTGAAAGAAGCCTGAAGTAGAAGAGATGGTGGTGTAATTTCAAGTTATTTTACATATACGGTCAGCCATCTGATTTCATGAAGGGTCTGTTCTGGACACACACACACACATGGAGGCCTGTGCATATTCAAGCCTTATAGACCTGAATGGGGCGCTTCCCTGGGCGCACACCACTGGAAATAGAGCCTCCACGGATATCAAGGTCTCAAATATGCAAGTTAGGAGGGGCGACTGTATATTTCTTTAGTTCATTTTTATGTCACCTTTCTCCAAAAAGAGACCCAAGGTAGTTCACAAAGTTATAGCTGCCTTTTATTTGTCACACACACACACACCACTCACACTCATAAATCAGAAAGCAAGGCTCTACACTTCGTTTTTGTACACTGATATTCTAGCTTTCTATCTGAGTGGATTGTTTTTATCACAAAGGGAATGTTAGAAATGCCTGTTACCAGCCTGCTTTGTGAAGTGTTACCTTCTATTCTACCACCTGCTTTACCGTCCATTGTGTTGCCTCATTCCCACCCCAATAGATTCAAAATGCAGGGGGAAAAAATCCAACAAAAATTAAGGAGTCCTTGACAGTAAGAGCTGCTTGACACTTGAACAGACTGCCTCAGAGTTTGGGACGCTGCTTATTCAGATGTCTTTAAAAAGAGGTTGGATGGCTAGTTGTGTATTCCAGGGTTGGAATAGATGTATTTTGAGATCCATGCCAACTCTATAGTTCTAGTGCATTGTGGGCAAATCATCACCACAACCTCCCTCTTGTGAGTTGGACAAAGATTTAGTAAGAATTATTTCCATTGCATAACACAAAATTTCCTTATGCTAAGGAGCTCAGGGAGCATACAGAAACATGTAACATATAAAATGAAGCTGCTGTATAACATTTTTATGCTTCTGGCTCTGCCCTCATATGAATAAAAAAACAAATAGGTTGTGATTTACAAATACCCAGACTGCAGCAAGAGCAAAATAATATACTGGATATATTACTTTAATATCCTAAGTAAAACACTCCATAATGGGGAAAGATATAACAATAAAAATAGACCAATATAAAGTAGAAGAAAATTAAATGTACAATTGTGTATAAGCAGTGCAATGTCATTTAAAGCAAGAAATATCCAATTACAATACCCTGCACACTGTTCCCTTCAAAATAGTTGTTTTGTCCTATTAAGGGACCGGCAAAGAAATTCCAGAGAGAACCAGCATGGTTTAGTGGTTTGAGTGTTGGACTAGGACTCTGGCGATCAGCGATCTAATTCCCACTTGGCCACAAAAACCCACTGGGTGACCTTGGGCAAGTGACACTCTCTCAGCTTCAGAGGAAGGCAAAGGCAAACCCTCTCTGAACAAATCTTGCTAAGAAACTCTGTGATAGGTTACCATAAGTAATCGAGAGGGCGGTTGCGACCCAGCTTCAGACGGTCTTGGATGAAACCGATTATCTAGACCCATTTCAAACTGGCTTCCGGGCGGGTCACGGGGTTGAGACGGCCATGGTCGCCTTGGTCAATGATCTCCGTCTGGGCATCGACAGGGGAAGCGTGTCCCTGTTGGTGCTCTTGGACATCTCAGCGGCTTTCGATACCATAGACCATGGTATCCTTCTGGGACGCCTGGCAGAGGTGGGAATCGGGGGGCACTGCGCTCCAGTGGTTCCGGTCCTACCTCTCTGGGAGGTCCCAGATGGTGCAGCTGGGAGAAGTGTGCTCTGATGAGAGGCCCCTTAAAACCGGGGTCCCTCAAGGAGCCATTCTGTCTCCCATGCTATTTAACATTTACATGAAACCGCTGGGAGAGATCATCCGGAGACATGGGGCGCGGGGTTATCAGTACGCTGATGACACCCAAATAATTTTCTCTATGTCTCCGACTGATGCAGTGACCAAGGATGGCGTCTCTCCCCTCGAGGCCTGTCTAGAGTCAGTAATGGGCTGGATGAGGGAAAATCGACTCAAGCTGAATCCAGAGAAAACGGAGGTACTAGTGATAGGTTCCCCTGGTCCAGGAATGGCGGTGGTTCCACCTGTCCTGAATGGGGTCACGCTCCCTGTGAAGGACTCCATACGCAGTCTGGGGGTGCTTCTTGACTCGTCGCTCCACCTGACTGCTCAGGTGAATGCGACGGTCAAGAGCACTTGTCATCAGCTTCGGCTTATCCGCCAGCTGCGTCCATACCTGGCCCAGAGGGACCTAGAAACTGTTGTACATGCTCTGGTAACCTCGAGACTGGATTTCTGCAATGTACTCTACATGGGGCAACCCTTATACCAAACCCGGAAGCTTCAAATGGTGCAAAACATGGCAGCCAGGCTGGTCACTGGCGTTTCCAGGGCCAGCCATATAACACCTGTGCTTAAAGATCTCCATTGGCTGCCCATTCGCTTCCGGGCTCAATATAAGACGTTGGTAATTACCTATAAAGCCCTAAATGGCTTGGGCCCAGGATTCCTGAAGGACCGTCTCTCCCCGTACATTCCGCCTCGCACCCTCAGAACATCTGGACAGCATTTACTGAAGGTACCTGGGGCTAGATTATCCTCCACCACACGGAGGACATTTTCCACTGCTGCCCCAGCCCTTTGGAACACGCTGCCCACTGAGCTCCGCTCGACTACCACCCTGGCCCAATTCAGGAAGGACCTGAAAACCTTCCTGTTTCAACAGGCATTCCCCGAATAAAATCCTGGGGGCCTCCCTCCTCTTCCGTGGCCAAGAGGTTGGGCTATGGGGCTTTTTTGTCTGTTATTTCTATTGAATGGTCTGATGTATCTGTATTTTAATCTTCTTGTATTGTATGGATTGTTGTTTTAACTCTGTTGTAAGCCGCCCTGATCGCAGGAAGGGCGGGATATAAATAAAAATTTTATTATTTTATTTATTATTTATTATAAGTATAAAGCAACTTGAAGACATACAACAACAACAAGCAACACAACAGAAAGTTCAAAACTTGGCTGTAAAAACAATGATTATCTTCAATCTATCCATTTTACAATTTACTGTAAAGGTGTAATAATGGGGACACCAAATGACCCTTAGAGTATATGGTGGTTCAACACAGATGTGACATTTTTGTCAGCACTGTCACAGCAGAAAAGATTATTTGCAGGCTGCTTATGAAACGGTTCTTTTCTGCAGTAGGTTCTTAAAGACAGGACTTTATACTGCCTTTCATTTTCAGTGAAGGCAGGAGGACAGGGAAGTGTTCCATTTAACCATCAAACACTTCAAGAACATTGTCTTGGCTTCTCTGAAGCCAGTAGCTTTGCACTAGTAAGCTGTTAAGAAACTGCAAGTCACTCTAACATGTCCATATGAGAGCACCTGACATTCTTGAATAGACTGCCAAATGCATTAATGCATACCCTCAAACTGTTCCAATATGGCAGGGGCAAATTATTAATCCCAATTAATCCTCTACATTTTTCAGCTGCTTTTAAAATGTCCCAATTTCTCTCTCCTCCCACTTTTCCCCTTTGTCTTGTGCTTGCTTCCATTGGTGCAAACTGCATTCAATGGGGAAAAAGTGTGGAAAATAAGGGGCAGAGTCTTGCTCTTCCCAGGAGACTCAGGCAAAAGCAAACTGCTGCAGCCTCTCCTAGTTTGTGTCTTTTTCCTCATTAATAACCTTTGTTGTCTTTACACTCTGATATTGTTTAACCACATGTGTTGTGGTTTTCCTATGTGAAATGTTAAAGGTAATGCTGGGGTTTTGTTCCAGGATCCTCCGTAGATGCCCAAATCACATTAAATACAATGGGATAGTAAAATGGTGTCCCTTATATAAAATGGCAACATCAAGGCTGGCTTCTAAGAATTTATATTTTTAGAAAATATTTTCAATGTGTAATGCTTGAATCCATGGATAAAAACGTCTTTGGATAAGGAGGGCTGACTGTATGCTCCCTCCTTCCCTTTCTTTTCTTTCTTTGAATAAATGTGTTTGAATCACAACCTAAAGGGGAGGACGAATATCCAAAACTCCATTAGAACAAAACTGATACCATGTTTTAATGGGCAAAATAGATGTAAATTATGCTATGAAATCATGGTTTCAGTTTTGCTTCCTTTTGAAAGGAAAATTTGGGTCTTGTTTTGTGAAGTTTTGCAAGTGGCACAAATGAAATTGTAGAAGAAATTGATCCATTTTACTGGTATCAGGGTGTTATGGTCAAAGCCTGCCCATTTTTATTTTCTTTTGTTAATAATGTCTTCATCTTCATCTGTTGGGTAAGAGATGGTGCCAGGGATTAACACACTTGAGTTGTTTTTCTCAGGGTTGATGCAGCCCCCATATCATTGCCTGGCTACCATCTGTTAACTGCCTATCAGTGTCTAAAAATGTTAGAGATCTCATTTAAGTCACAGGTTGTCCATAGTCTAAGGACATAAGCAGGGGGTAAAACGCCTTACAACAACCAGTGTTCGATTTTACTCTAGTTATACTCATACGCCTGTTCATTTGGCATGAAAAAAGGAAGGGTGCTACTTCATTCAGCTTGTATGGCTGTTTTGTGCCATCTATTTAAATAAAAATAAGGTTAAGTATATCATAATTTACCGTGTGTGTGTGTGTGTGTGTGTGTGTGTGTGTGTGTGCGAGAGTGGGGGGAAGGAAGGAAAGAAGGAAAGATGGATGCCTGAACTGCAAGAGAAGCTACCCTAGGAATTGCAAAAAAAGCTCACCAAAGATAATTGCTACAAATGTGCTGTTCTCATTGCAGTTCTTTTATAGAATCATAGAACCATAGAGTTGGAAGACACCACAAGGACCATCCAGTCCAACCCCCTGCCATGCAGGAAATCTCAAACAAAGCATCTGTGTTTAAAGACCTCTAAGGAAGGAGATTCCACTACCCTCCAAGGGAGTTTGTTCCACTGTCAAACAGCCCTTACCGTCAGGAAGTTCTTCCTAATGTTGAGGTGGAATCTCTTTTCCTGGAGCTTGCATCCATTGCTCCGGGTCCTAGTCTCTGGAGCAGCAGAAAACAAGCTTGCTCCCTCCTCAATATGACATCCCTTCAAGTATTTAAACAGGTCTATCATATCACCTCTTAACCTTCTCTTTTCCAGGCTAAACACCCAGCTCCCTAAGTCTTTCCTCATAGGGCATGGTTTTCAGACTCTTCACCATTTTAGTCTCCCTCCTTTGGACACGCTCCGGTTTCTCAACATCTTTTTTAAATTGTGGTGCCCAAAATTGGACACAATATTCTAGGTGGGGCCTGACCAGAGCAGAATATATTGTCATTATGTTTGGGAAGGTGAGGACCCCTACCCAAAACTGCAAGAATTTTGATAAATCTAAATTAACTGCTAAATGAAAAAGAGAATAACCTTATACCCTAGGCATATTGAGAGAACTGGGAGAGGAAAGAGTTTTATCTTTATCTTCATATTTATGAGCAAGTTTTTAATTCTCTCTTTCTAGCCAATGAAATGAATTGTCTCTCATAAATTTTCCATTTTGTCTAACATTACCAGATTATACCAGTGGAGGCTGCAACAAAATGTTGTAGTGTAGAGTATTCTGGTCAGGATATTGCATGACAGTTCCATCTCTGCACACACACATATTGCAACAGTCAACAATCCGTGGTAATTACACAAGTTCAAATCTCATCAGGCTGTTTGAGGGGGGGGGGGTTCTATCCTGGTTCCTCCTGCCTCTATTCCATTATTATTTTATATTTCTACAAAACATGTATAATTGTTTTTATATTTCTCCAACTTTCCCATTACCTTCCTCTTGTCTAAGGATGGGGCTGTTTTTTTCTGCATAAGTAATATCACTCACCTCTGCATACTAGCAACAGAGGGAGTGTGGATCACATCTATACAGTCAGCCCTCCATATCCATGGATTTTTTTAATCCACAGATTCAAGCATCCATGGCTTGAAAATATTTAAAATATATATCAATTCCAATAAGTAAACCTTGATTTTGACACTTTATGTAAGGGACACTATTTCACTGCTCCATTGTAGTTAATGGGACTTGAGGATCCACAGATTTTGGTATCCAAGGCAGATGCTGGAACCAAACCCCAGTGGATGCCAAGGGCCCACTGTATATATGAGTTTACAAAGCTGGCCATGGAATTCCACTTTCTTTGAGAGCTGAGACACACTTTCTGAAAAAAAATTGAAGGCAGAATTCACTTTTGCTCTAAAATTAGAATGTGTTAAGGGTCAGAATGATCAGTCCATGGAAGAACCCATCCCCACAGTGTTTCTTCTACATGAATCATGTAGTTCTGGGCATGTCTCCCAACTGGAAAGATGTGAACACAAAGCAGTGATTCATACAGTGATATGGCACATAGCCTTCTCTGGGATTAGATAATTCTGTTGCATTTTGTATCAAGAGCAAGTGCATAATCTGATTACACTCGATGCAGACAAATGGCAGGATTACCACCTCCACCCCCCCCACCCCCCCCGGGTGGAAGTTGATTTGAACAAGGCAAAGTCAGAACAGAGAAAGATACTAGAGCATAGTGTGTGTCTCTGCTTTCTGAACTTTGGACACATATGAATCTCCTTTGGTTTAGTCATTTATTTTTCAGCTGTTTTGACAGGGCACACACTTTATGAAATATTGCTCCTCTGCTGAGAGGACTAGTATGGTATGAACCATGTCCAAAGCAGTGCATAAAAATCTTAAAGTTTGAAGTGAGTCTCATTGCTGCTACTGATCATAATACCTTGGCTGCTCAGTCAATTCATTGCGAGCAGGAAAAAATATTCAGTAGAGGCAGAGTGAGAAGATCTAATAGCAGACAAGCTTGTACCTTCCTATCTACCTACCACTTTGGTTGCTTTTCATCTTGCTTTCCTTCTTCAGTAAACAAACAACAGCAGTTGCCTTGAAATCTGGCTCCCCTAACCAGTCTTCCTCTGACTTGGAAGCATGCCCCTCTGTGTCCAGTCACGATATTGCCTTCCATAAATGTAGGTATACACACAATGTAGTGGCACTGATGTACAGTATCCATACCATCGTTTTTAATGATGTTAGACGGAGGCTGAATCTGTACTGCAGAAATAATTCAGCTTTACACCACTTTAACTGTCATGACTCCCTCTTATGGAAGCCTGGGATTTGTAGTTTGTTGTGGCACCAGAGGTCTCTGAGAGAGAAGGGTAAATCTCTCACAAAACTACATATCGAAGAATTCCATGTCATTGAGCCATGGCTGTTAAAGTGGTATCAAACTGCATTATTTCTGCAGTGTAGATTCAGCCACAGATTGACATAGGTGGGATACAGACCGCCCATCTCCCACTGCCCTCGTTTGTTGCGCGAGGGAGCCGCAGCGGACAAACCACGCAGCTCCCTCACGCAACAAAAAGAAGCCACAAAAAGTGGCTTTCTGTGGCATCATTATGACGCCGCAAGGCACCAATGGTGCACTTGCAGTGTCATCAAGGCACCGAGACATGCAGACGCTAGGCGTCCATCACTTCAAAATGGCAGCACCCATGTGTATAGGGTGCCACCATTTTATGCCTTCGTTACGTGGGAGGGGCAAGGCGCGTCAGGAAGCGCCGCCCCTTGTGCGTAACAACGGCGCCCGATAGGGTCCGTCTATACAGTGCCATAGATATGATTTCATTTTAAGGTAAAGAAGAATTAGATTTGAAAGTGCATTTTCAACTGCAATACTTTCTGGCAAAAGAAAATAAATTGAGCAGAAAGTAATTGGCTAATAGTCTCGAGAACAGTTTATAAATTATATGAACATGCTTTTAAAAAGTCAAGTCTAGACAAATTCTGTATATGAAAATATTTCCAAAAGAGACTTACTGAGATGCTAACTTTTAACACACATAAAAGTGATACTGAGTATAATCTTAGTGCTAGTTGCTCTGAGCCATTTTTTTTATGCAACAAATACAAGTTTTAAAATTTTATTCACCTTAGAGTGAGAATGGATGTAACGGATAGCTAAAACAAATTCTATGCTGTGAAAGTCATCATAAAAAATCTATAGCTAACAGATCAAAATCAATAGTTCTGTTTCTCTCCAGTAAGCACATGGGTGGTGAAAAGCAATGTATTCCACCTCCAAATATTCTCCGTAGCAATAATTTCTTCCCTTGTAGTCATCATTTAGAAACCTTTGCTTAGGCTTCTGCTGGGAAATGACTAATCCAGCAGCTTCCATACTTGCACCTCCATTTTCAATGTGTTCTTCTCTCAGAGAACACCAGAGGCATACTCACATTAGTCTGCTCCAGCAAAATCAACAGAGCCTTGTAGCACCAAAAACTAATATTCTTCTTATGACTATAAGCTTTTATAAACTAGAGTCTATTTCATCAGATCTGTTAAGTGTGGGAAGGAGAAAGGGACAGAAAGAGAGAATGAGAACATATTTATAATAATTGTGATGATCTTACTGTAGTGATCCTATTCTTAATACCTCTTGTGGCAATCTATTGTCGTTGTGTGCCTCCCATTTGTTTCTGACTTATGGTGAATTTATCATGAGGTTTTCATGGCATGATTTGTTCAGAGGAGGTTTGCCAATGCCTTCCCCTGAGGCTGAGAGAGTGTGATTTGCCCTAGGTCACCCTGAGTGGGTTTCATGGCCAAGGAGAGAATCGAATCCTGGCCTCCAGTTCCAAAAATCCCCACATTTTTCCAGGAGTACACTACCACATCCCTCACTGTGTCTTATATCCTTCAAGTTTCTGTATTACTCTTCTTTTTTATAATGGCTATTTCTTTCAGTATTGAGCTGGTAACTTTGCAGCAATACTAGTATAGCGAACAGGCAATAGGTGTGGTAACAATGAACAAATAAATGTTTATTAAACAAAATTTAATATGCAAATGGGTTTAAAATTTTCTTTCAATAAGTATAAACCAATGCATTTCACCCTCACAGAGCATCACGCTTAGCACTCAGACCCTCCCTCTCTTCCTCCTAATCCTGTCCCTCATCCCGCATTCTCATCATCTGACTCTCACAGCATCTCCCATTCTCCATGATTTGTCATCCTTTCACATGACAGCATTATATCACTAAGGCTGCATCCACACTGCAGAAATAATCCAGTTTGACACTACTTTAAGTGCCCTGGCTGAATGCGATGGAATTCTGGGCATGGTAGTTTGTTGTGGCACCAGAATGAAGACTCAGGTTATTTCTGCAGTGCGGGTGTAGCCTGTGATTCCACTTTAACTGCCATGGCTGCATCCTACAGAATCCTGTGGTTTCTAGTTTGGTGAGGAACTCTCTGGTTGAAAATTCTAATTTCCCCTTCCTAAACTGCAAATCCCAGGATCATACAGAATATTGTCATAGCATTTAAAATCCTAAGTAAAGATGTTATGATGGAGAGGATATCTTTTGCAGGCCAAGCATGGATGGGGGATTTTTGACTTTTTGGATGTTCTGTTATAGAACTCCCATCAGCCCCAAGCAGCATGACTAATGGCAAGGGACTATAGGAGGTGTAGTCCAAAACATTCAGAGGCCTCAAGGTTTTCTACCCCTGCTGTAGTGGGCACAGAATATTCGTGCAATTGGTTCATTCTGTTGAAGCCCTTTAAGGTTTACTCAGGTGTTATTTTTTTAAATTAAAAGTTGACAATCAAGGACAGCTGTATATGAATTTGGTAGCAAGGGAATTTCATTGTCATACACATTTGTATCAATACAATGACTAGATGTTAGAGGTAGAAATATAAAAACTTTCATTGTTTTTATCACATCCTTTTTTTTTTTTTTTTGCCAAACTCTTAGACTTGATCAATGACATATTTATTCTTTGTTGACCTTCTTATGAAAATACAGTGTGCCTTGTTAGCTTTTTGTTAATACAGTATCTTTGATTTGTATAATCCAAGGCTTTTCTGTTTTGTTTCAGATATTAAACCTCTCCCTTGCTGCTTGTAATGTTTGAGTGTTTTTTCCTCATTTGTTTCTTATAAGAACACTCCAACTGATATATTTGTGCAATTAATTCTTTACCATCTTGTTAAAAGACTAACACTAATTGCATATCCCCAGTAGACTTTTCAAACTATTCCAGACATACATGAGTCTTGAGTAGAGTTAATCTTGAAACAACTTTTAAAATCTAATTATTACTTTTAGACTAAACAGTTGAGTTTATAATACAAATCAATCATCATCACTACCACTTTAAAGTCCAGATAAGACTCTACATAATCTTTCTATGATCAAAACATTGGATCAATTTGGTATCCTGGGAGGAAAAGCTCTTATCCTCAGATTTTAAATCATGTATAATCTGATGACATCACCATCTCTCTAGGTGTCCAGCCCCGGCATGTGATCCTAGACAAGTTATCTTGGCTTGCAAATGAGAGATATTTTGTGGAATAAGTTTCTGGGACTTTCAATACCTCTGACCATGAGATGTCGATAACACAGCTGCAGGATATAAGTGTGTGTAAGATCAGTCACTTTCATCGCATGCTGGGAAAGCAGCATCCAGAAGTAGTGATTCTTCATTCCCACAATCTTGTGACATTGTGTTGGAGGAAATACTAGTTTTGCCCTTCTACACCTTGTTCAGCAGATGTAGGTAAATCACTAGCTTGGTCAGAAAAGAATGAGGTTATTGTGTCTGGCAGATCAGATGAATACAACCACATTTAATTGCTGAGCATGGCACTGGGCAACCAATGTAGTGTGCTGAGTTAAATTCAACATCCTGCCTTAGGGGCTGAGCAGACAGACAGGGAAAACCAGCTAGATTCTGAGTTTTCTGAAAGTGGGTGAAAATTCCACTATTTACGCTGCTGGATCCTAAGGCCAGCTGAACCCCCATGGGCAGTCCACATGTGTCATGAAATCACACCCCTCAGTTATTCCCCCCCCCCACCAGGGCCGTAGCCAGGATTATAGGAAGGGGGGGGGACTCCAGACTAAGTGCCATCATTATAATGGGGCTTGGGCACGGCGGCACAGCAGCACGCACCATTCATTTTTCTAATGGAAGGGGGGGGGTCCAGACCCCAAGAACCCCCCTTGGCTATATCCCTGTCCCCACCATGCATGCACACCATTGCATGAACACACTACATGTGACTACCAATTATCTCCCTCCTCCAGCCCAGCTGCCAATCCATTGGACACCCCTGTGACCTGCCATAGTTGCACATGCGATACACTATCTATATAGTGCACCAGTGTACTCAGTGACACATTGGCAAAGCACAATCATGGAAGCCTCCCATACATGCCTGCTTCACCCCATCCCCCTGTTGGACTGTTTGGTTTCTGTATGTTGCAATTACATCCAGTGCATTATTGGCAACCTGCCTTGTCACACTCTTGCTTCCCCAAGGTCTCATACTGGCACCATGCTGTTTATATGCTGGTGTGATGATGCACACTTTCTGCATTAAGATGAAGTATTGGAGCTTCTTTTTGCTCTGGTTTCATTCCAGAGTTCAGCTTCATGTCAATTTCCACATGGTTTTGTGTTGTATGTCATCTAAACAGCTTGGTTTCAAGTCGATTTGAAGCAGCTTTATTTTGCCATTGCAGACAACCCCTTAGATATAAACCTTAAACAGCTGGAACTTTTTGTGACTTCTCTGGTGACTTTCTCAAGTATAGAAAAAATACCCAGTGCAGACACTCATAACAATTTCCTCAGGTTTACATATCAGCTAACCACCTCATAACATCCACACCACTTCATCCACAACTTTTAAGGTGAAAGTTTAGCAGCTGAATGTATTTTAATAGAAAGACTCCTCTCCCAGTTGCCAAATATCAGACAGGTAACAAAATGTCCCTTCCTTTAGTTACTTTGTTTGATGGGATAGTAAATATATCTGAGTTCATTTTTCCTTTTCCAGACAAGGTGGCCGTATCAGAGAGAACTGATCCTCTCTGGACTTGTCAGTGCAAACCCAGAGAATATTTCTAGAGAAAGTCAAATCTCTTTGGGTGACAAATTCACATCCTTTGTAATATCCATTTAATGACACAAGAACTCATCAAATACTGTTTAAACAATGCAATGCAATTCTACTTGGGTCTGCCCTTTACTTGAAGACCAGTACCCCCCCACCATAGAGTATATATATAACCAGGGGGGCGGGGACCAAAGCTAGCACAAGAGGGAAACCCTGTTCTCCAATAGTAATTGGGAACCCTAGTATATGTTTGCTTGTCCTGGCTATTGGAAAAGAAGGGTAAGCACATCATCATTGAGGCTCCAAACAAACTACTGTATATACTCATGTATACGTCTAGAAATTTTAGTCAAAAAATTGGCCTAGAAAAACCTGAGCCAACTTATCTATGGGTCAATGTATGTATTATACTATAACTCTTATTTAAAAATGAGTAATCTCCTGTTGAAAATCAAGAGTGTAATCTATCCTGGAAGCACCAGTCCTTCTGCATTTTCTTATACATCCAGCCTTTAGTGTGAGCACAAAGTTATGCCTGCTGGAATTTTTAAAGTTCTTTGGTATTGTTTCCTTTGCTTCATTCTTTACATTCTTTCTTACATGCCCCTAACTTTTACCCTCGACTTATACATGGGCCATATAAAAAGCCCTAATTTTGGCCCCAAAACCTGCCCTCGACTTCTACATGAGGTTGAGTATACAGTGCTACCTCGGGTTACGAAATTAATTCGTTCCGCCGCTCCGTTCGTAACCCGAGTAATTTCGCAACCCGAAAAGGCTTTCCGTTAGCGCTGGAAAGCTGCTAGCCCCGCTTTGCGTTTGAATTTCGCGCCGAAAAAATTTCGTAACCCGAAAAAAACATCGTATCCCGGAACAGTTTTTTCCAATCTAACTTTTTCGTATCCCGGAAATTTCGTAACGCGATCAATTCGTATCCCGGGGTACCACTGTATATGGTAAAAAAAGGTTTCATTAAGTTGTATCTTCAATAAAGAAGCTGGATTCAAGTTAGAACTGAGCTTCCAAGCTATGGCTGTTACATCCATATGGAGTGTTCTGACCAAGGCAATAAATTTGTTGTTTTGCCATCAATCATAGCTGAAGCACTGAAGACAGGAGACAGCAGCATCTATATTAGGAAAAAACAACAGGTGTATGTTGACCTCAGGCCTAATGCAGAGGTGGCTAACATGCATACCTGTAGATGCTGATTACAGCCTCATCACCCTTCATCATTTGCCAGGTCTGATGGGAGTCAGAGTTAAATATTCATCTGTAGGACAAGGTGTCTACTGTTGGCCTACATTGATTTAATTCAACTGCTGGTCCCAGCTAAAATAGACCTACTGAATTAATATGATATACAGCAATTATTCCAATGTGTCTGAGACTGGTGATTGGATTTACACATTAGAATCATGGAATCACAGAGCTGGAAGAGACCTGAAGGGCCATCCAGTCCAACCCCCTGCCAGGCAGGAAGGCACAATCAAAGCACCCCCCAAAGATGTTCATCTGGCCTGTTTAAAAATTTCCAAAGGAGGAGATGCCATCACACTCCAAGGGAGTGTATTCCACTGTCAAACAGCTCTTAATGTCAGAAGGTTCCTCCTAATGTTTAGGTGGAATCTCTTTTCCTGTAGTTTACATCCATTGTTTCATGTCCTTATCTCTGGAGCAGCAGAAAACAAGGTTGCTCCAGCCTTAATGTTAAATCCCTTCAAAAAACTTAAACAGGGCTATCATATCATATCATATTGTCTCTTCATCAGTCTACACCAGTGCTTCTCAATTATTTTCTGTCATGCCCCCCCTAGGAAGAAGAAAACATTTCACACCCCCCGCGCGACTGTAAATAGTATCATTTGTCTATAAAATTGTTATAAGTACACCTCTGCATAACAGAGCCTCGCACCCCCCCTTTACGGAGCCTTGCGCCCCCCCCTGGGGGGCCCGCCCCACTATTTGAGAAGTACTGGTCTACACAGACCCAGCTCCCTAAGCCACTCCTCATAGGGGATGGTTTCTGGACCTTTCACCATTTTGGTTGCCCTCCAGCTTATCAACATCTTTTTTTAAATTGTGGTGCCCAGAACTGGACACAGTATTCCACACGAGGCCTGAACAATATCTGCAGGCCTATGGATGTTCACATTACAAACCAGCAGATTTTAAGCTGTGGATGATCATGCTTAAGCTGTGGATTACCGGCTCTACTAGACAGCAAAAGATCTGAAAACCAAGAAGTTATTGGGGGAGTTGGTTATAGTTAGCCTAGAAAAGAACACCGAGTTGTGATATGATAGCCATCTTCCAACATTTAAAGGGCTTGCACACAAACTTATTTCCTGCTATTCCAGAGTGGTGAGCTGAGTCAATGAAAGTAAATTACAAAAAAAATTCTGACAAAACATTAGAAAGATATTCCTGATGTTAAATGCTATTCAGCAGTTCAAACACCTACCCTAGAAAATGGACTCTGCTGACTTGATTTGTACCATGGATGCTTTATCTGTGGATCAGCAGGCATCCCTTCCAAATTTACAATCTACCATTTTATGGCAAACTCTAGAAATGTGGTGGCAACTGTGTTTCAACCACAAGATTTATTAGTGGGCTAATGAATAAGGGCAATTAGAGTTATTTAGAAAGCTTTTGTTAAAATAGTCTTGTGTCAGAGAGCAGTCTGCACAGGAACATGGTGTGTGTGTTCATCCATCGAACTATGGCTTTCTCCAGAAGAATTTCAGTAGTAAAAAAAAAGAAAAAGAAAAAAGAAACATTCACTATTCCACAACGAACTGTCATGGGAATTTGAGAATTAGAACAAATAAGCAGACAGCCTAAACATATGTGGGACTGCAGGTCCTATCATAGCAGTGAAATAAAAATCCAAAAATCTTGCTACCAAATTCTGTGTGCAATCCCAAGTCATACATATTAAGAAAAATATTGTGAAAATATAGGCTATGCAGTAAAGAACAATACATCATTATTAAATACTACTTTCTATTCTTTAAATAAAATACTTTACAGTGATTGTTTTAAGAATCATCAATATATTGCACATAATTTAATTTTTTTTAATATCATTCTCTACAAAGGAGTTAAGTCTTCACCTGTTTTGACCTTACAGAGATACAGAATTAAAGCAATGTCCCTTCATGCATGTGCTTAAAGAACAAGATTTAAATAGGTTAAAAAGCTACACCACATACAACAGTTGTATCATATCCAATTTCATATTGGATTAAGGTTACAATAGTGGCTTTTTGTTCTTCCACAGAACGTACAGATACCACGTAACAGAGCTGTGCAAATTGTGGTTCCAAGAGAAGAAACAACTATCTCCTTTTTCCTGCACCACTTTTCCCTGTTTTACTGCTACCACCACTAGATTTGCTAGAAGATTTTGAAGAGAAAAGTCTTGTCATGAACTCTGACACATCAGGCAGCTCATGGTTAGAATTTAACATATTCATCGATTGTTCCATTTCCTAGACACACAGAAAAACAGAGAGAAAAAAGTGTAAGTAAAAACCATTTCCAAATCCTAACAAGAGTTACATTTAGTGGGCTAGCTGTTCTCTGAATAAATAGGCCATTTTGCAGCTGGTCTCTACTATACAGCCCCACTACACTACAGACTCCTTTATACAGCCAGAGCTTAAATGAAAACTCCCCAAGAAATTTGTTGCAATATGTAAATATGAAAAGAAAAATCTAAAAGCAAGAAAGCAAAAACAACCCTGTCTAAAGTAGCTTTACAGGACAAAGGTTTGCTACGAGACGTTAATATGTACTGTTAAAATTTCTCCCCGTTTTAAATCTGAGTGTAAACAGAAGCTGTTAAAATATTATTTTAAACAGTAAGAACTAGTATTCTAACATATGTGTTTTGAAACTAATTTTGCAAAATAAACCGTTTCTTCTTTAAATAGTATCAGCAAATATCAGAAAGAGACTGAGTCTTTTCTGTATGGCAGAGATAGGTAAATTATGTCCCTCCCCCACCAATACTGTTATGGAAGTTGTGGAACAACTATTATCCCTTACTACTGGTTAAGTTGGCTTGATAGTAGCTGAAATCCAACAATATCTGGTTGACCATTGGTTTCCCAGTTCTGCTACATGGACAAACTGATCTCACCGTAACTTATGTTAGAGCATAATAGATGCTTTAACTTTTTCCAGCATTTGAAAACTAAAATAGAACATTTTACGTTCATTCTAGCCTATCCAATTTCTTTCAAAGATGTGCATCAAAACAGTTTTCCAGTAGATAATCAATATATGGCTCAAGAAAGCAACCTACATGTGGGGTTCAGCAAATGAAGGATGCTCAATTCAATCAGCTTATAGTCAGCTGATTTTCTACTTTTTAGCCCTTATTAAATATTTGCAGTGTAATCATAGGCACATACACTCCCCCTTTTGTCAATGGGGCTTTTTCCTAGGCAAGAATGCAAAGGACATCTCAAGATACAGACTACACTGCTGATTGATGTAACTTGAAAATAGTCTCACACCTGTAAAGAACTACTGAAGACAGTGGCCATTCAGAAGAAAGGGAAATAACTGAACTCCCCAAAGCAGACACCAGAGACAGACAGTAAACATTGCTAAACAGGGAAGATTTAGTAAACACCTTGAATCTCCATTTTGCTCTAGCCTTCCGCTACTCAGCATAACACAATGTGAAAGGACAATAAATTAGGATAATTTAATAAGTATAATATTCTAAACTTCTAGTTACCATGGATTTGTCAGAGCAAAATGTGCCTAGAACATGAGTTCCTATTTTAATCTTACGTGGAAAGAGAAGGTGTCAATATAAAATGGCAGAAAGTGTCGAAAGGTATTCACAGTGTAGGAAGAGACTATTAGCTTCTTTGTTCTATGAACCAAAACTAGTTACAATATTTTCATGATGAAATAGTGACTGAACTATACTTTGCCAGAATTATCATAACATGGTGATCATACAAGAAGTAAGTTGCACATGTTCACCGTTCAATATACATATTAATTATTTCTGTCCAGCTTGTTTTTTTGGGAGCTGCTGTGGTATAGTGGTTTGTGCCTGAGGGGGGATTTGAATTCTGGAGACCAGGGTTCAAATCCCCCCCTCAGCCACAGAAAGCCACTCAGCCATGGCAAGTTACAATTTCTCAGCTTCAGATGAAGGCAAAGACAAGAACAAATCTTGGCAAGAAAGCCCCAGGATGGGGTTGTCATAAATCAAAAAATAACTTGAAAGCACAAAACAGTTGGTCTTTTGGATTATCATCTCCTACAGAGCTCCCATATCCCACTGGAATCATCACCAACAATGAATCTTTAAGTAGCTCCTATACCTGCTAATGAAAGGGGGGGGGGGGCATTTTTGGCCAATTCCCAAATAAACTTGGTTGAAGTTAAATGTGCTGCAACAGCCTCTGCTGCTCCCACCAGTTGGCCTTCCAAACACAGCTTTCTATCCTCCTTCAAAAGACATAGAAGGATAAGCTGAGGAGTCCCTATACGGCTGCTGTCGGGATGGAACCATAAACTTCAGAGCAAATTATAGTTCATTTTGTGGATGGGACAAGAAGGCTGAACACTACTGGCTTATTAAGGCCATTACGCAGTTAAAATAAACATGTGAGGAGAGTTTACAGATCAATTTCCCCCACCACACCTTCTTTTCTTCAGGTGAGAAACACTGAAAAAAAGAAATCTCCAGCACAAATGTAACTTCTCTTCAGAGTTAAACCCTCTGATCTTTCAGGTTTCTAGAAAGGGAGAGGAATTTCAAGCTACTGCTCTCCGTGTGAAGAGAGCAACAATGGAAGGAAGCAGCATTTGCCTGTTCCCATGTTCAGGTTATCTCCTTCTGCACTCCTGACTTGATGAAAGAAAGGAGACTGTCTAACATTTAAACTTATGGGCTACAAGTTCATTAAGTCTTTCTACATTTGGCTTGATTTTGCTGTATTAAGCCCTTTCAAATGCAACCCTTCTGTTCTTTCACATTTACCACTTTAGTCTGGATATAAAACACTAAATAAATTAGCACATATACTGCATGTATAATTTATTCTATTTAGCATCTCTTAGAACCTAAATTTCCTGGAGCAAGTTTGGGATTATTAGCCATTACTGAAGGCTCATCTTTCCAGCTCACCGCTTTATTTTAGCTTTCAAAACCATCAGTACTACTTGTGCATGTGTATGTGTGTGGGTGGGGGGGTGTTATTCAGATATGACCAAACTGCAATATTAACTTACTCACCCGCCTCATATCAGGATCACTTGTATTGACAACTTTAGGCAGTAATACAAAGATCAGCAATGGAAGGATCATCATCATAACCTAAAACAGTAGAAATTCAAGAAGGCAAAGTTACTGTATATTTCAGTACAGTGCGCCCTCGTTATACGGGGACGCGTTATACGCGGATTCAAGCATATGCTGGAAGCCCGCAACAGAAGTGAGGGAGCGTGTGCCAGATGGAAATAATGATTCATGCTCCCACGACTTGTGCCCCGCGTGCCACCGCCACGCCTCTGTAGGCACTAGCCCCATTCATTTGAATGGGGCTTGAGCATCTGCGTTTTTCCCTTACGCAGGGGGATCCAGAACGGATCCCACGCATAAGGAAAGGGCAGACTGTATGTTGATTAAGACACCATTGTACTACCTACATTAATGTGCAGAAAGCAAATGCACTTTTTTCAAAGCTACAATAGTTGTATAAATAGTTAATATCATAGTCACTAGCATTAACACAGCAAATTATGACTAATGTGCATAAGCCTGGAACTTTCCATTGATCATACCATCATTTAATGATCCTGTATAATAAACTAAAGCTGTATACTCCTCTCTATCAAAGAGTGATTACAACTAATTAAGGAATTGAAGGGATAGGTACAGATCTCGAATTGGCCTAAATACACCTGATCCTGTCTGATCCTAGAAGCTAAGCAGGGTCAGCCCTGGCCAGTGCTTGGATGGAAGACTGCCGACAAATACAAGTGCTGTATGCTGTATTTCAGAGGAAGGAACTGGCAAAACCACCTGAGTATCCCTCGCCTAAGAAAACCGTATGAATATTTCATGGGGTTGCCACACCTTAACAGGCAACCTGAAGGCACGTACGCGCACACACAGACACACACACACACAGACACACACACACACAGAGATCTTGAACCATCACAGTGCTATGAAACATTATGACCAAAGTGCAAACACCAACCTAGGTTACAAGCCTAGGTTTCAACTACAGTCAACATGTCTGCCAAATTACTATTCCGATTATGAGTCATATAAAAACAAAACAGGCAAGTGCACACCAGAAAACTGTGTCCAAGTCTGCGTGCAATGGCCTTAATGACACTAACAAACTGGAGTGTATCTAGAGGATAACCAGGATGGGAAGGGACTTGGAAACTGAATTCTATAAGATGAGTTGAGTATTGGAGAAGAAAATATTTAAGACAGATGAGATAGCTGTCTTCAAGTATGTGAGGGGTTGTCATTATTATCTTGCTGCCTGTTGCTCCACAGAAAAGGAATGCAACTAACAAACAGATTTTGGGGGGGGGGGGGGCAGGCATATAGCCTCATTAACATATAGACTGCCTTAACAGGTTATGTAACCTAATTATCACAAAATGTTTTAGCAATATCTATCTTCAGTCCAATGAAGACTGAAGTGCAAGTGAAGTAAGTAAGCATCCTGGAGTATTAAAATGTATTGATAAATAGAAGTGTCTATTTGCAAGTTATCTCAAATGATCAGTTTAACATGCACTGAACAAATGTGAATGGAAGCAACCATAGTTGTTCTGGTAGGCAAGAAGTCCCAAACCTGTTTGAAGCACCAGCTCCAGGTTTCACGTTCAGCTGCTCATACAAAAGCTGCAAGGATCTCAACTCTGAGCACACATAAGCAGCCTTACCATGGAGTAAATCACACTGAACTTAATGGGGATTACTTCTGAGTAAACATACATAGGATTCTACTGTAGATCTGTACAGTTTTATAACTATTTTGGTTTCACCCAGTTCCCTGTAGCACATGAAATCCAGTTAAGCTGATGTAGCCATCTCTCTAGGGGTGCTTCTTTTACACTGCAGCTAGCTACCTGAAAACAAGTCTTGTTTAAACAGGCATTATCTCCCTCAAGGAATGACATAATGGTACACTCCCTGTTCAGTGTTTACTCTCATTAGTGCAGGTAGGGCTCTTGAAATTTAAATTAAAGAGGTAATCCACAGCAAACTAGTTTATGTATACATGCTTTCTTCTATACATACCATGGGATTCATTAAGAAGTCTGTCCATCCCCAAGACTCTCTCTTTATGAAATAAGAAGGTGGTCCAGAAGATTTCATTTGAAGGGGATATGGCAGTCTGACTACTTCAGATGTTTTGATGTAATTTACATATCTTGCTCTGAAGAAAGATTCAAAAATATGTTTATATAATTTTGTCACTAAAGCTCAACCACTTATTCTGACTCTATATGTTCCCTCACCCAATGGTGTACAGTATTTATATTTAAAATGAAATCATAACAACAGTTAAAGTGCTTAACAATCTTAAACTTTTACTGAGAAGTCCCACTAAAATCCCTAGCTGTGCGGTTATCAATTCATTCCAGTGATTTTGCATTAGATGTGCATATAAATACACCCATACTAGGCTATTTGGTACAACTTTATTATTTTGAAAGAGCTGAGAATGGTTTGCTTTGTCAGTAACACTGTAACCTCAAAGGCAACAGTAGCATACCCTCTATTTTTGCAATATACTGAATTAACATTTTGGAAAAAATATCAGACAAAATGATACTGCTAATTGCAGAGGTGACAAATGAGCATTGATCCACTGAAAAACAGTTAACACATAGGCCATGCTACACAATCAAAAAGCTCTTATGTGACAAAGTGTTTATGTGCATAGTTGAATAACTATGCAAATATTCTCATAGATTTCAGAGGAAATATTTTCACAAAGATTTCAAAACAAGTCTAAAATTCTCTTTACAATCTTTCTATGGATATCTCACAAAACATATGGCAGCTTTGTTCATATTTACTTGTCATATGTTTGTTGTGGGATTTTCAGGCTATGTATCCAAAATATGAGTTTATTCCTCATATTTTGCCAGCATCTGTGGCTAACATATTTAACAACTTAATAGGAAAAACTATTATAGGAGCAGTAAAGTAGTAGGCACTATTCAGAAAATAAACAAATAATAAAACATTTATTTCTATCCCGCTTTTCTGTAATAGAACAATCAAAGCGGCTAACATAGATTAAAAACATCCAACATACAATATTATAATCCCCCCTAAAAAAGAATTAAAAACGTTAGTTAAAATTAATATAAAAATAAGCTATTAATAACAACATAGACAATGGGCAAAATGGTAGAGCACATTGCAGAAATCGAGTCGTGAGGCTACCAGTGCATGTACTACTGTTTCAAGGTCTCCTGGTTCCAGGAAAGGGCACAGCTGGCATATCAGCCGAAGCTGATAACAGGCACTCTTGACCGTCACATTCACCTGATTTGTCATCAAGAAGCACCCCCAGACTGCAAACACAGTCCTTTGAGAGAGCATGACCCCATCTAGGACTAGAGGTTGCAACCCAATACCCAGTTTAGGGGTCACTACTGTAAGTACCTCCATTTTGTCTGGATTCAGCTTGGGTCTGTTTTTCCTCATCCAATCCAACACCGCCTCAAGACACTGAATGAGGGGAGAAATGCCAAATATATTTGGGTGTCATCAGCAAAGTGATAACACCCCGCCCCATGTCTACGAATGATTTCTCCCAGCAGTTTCATATATATGTTAAATAGAAGGGAAAGGATGGTGCTCTGGGAGATGCCACAATTAAGCTCCATTATTGAGGAGCAACTGTCCCCAAGCATCACCCTCTGGAATCTGCCCAAGAGAAAGGAACGGAACAATTGCAACACAATGCCTTTGAGTCCTAACTCTCTCAGGCATTCCAAGAGGATGTTGTGATCTATCGTATCGAAAGCCGCTGAGAGGTCTAAAGAGCATGAACAGGGTCACGCTTCCTCTGTCAATGCCTAGACCAGTGATGGTGAACCTTTTAGAGGCCGAGTGCACAAACTGCAACCCAAAACCCACTTATTTATTGCAAAGTGCAATTTCCCTCTGGCTTTCTAGTAACAAACTCTGACAAACTCTGTGCTGGGGAATGGTGTGTGTGCCCACAGAGAGGGCTCTGAGTGCCACCTCTGGCACGCGTGCCATAGGTTCGCCATCACTGGCCTAGACCAAGGTCATCAGCCAAGGCAGCCATGGCAGTTTCCACCCCAGTCGGTTTGAAATGGATCTAGATAATTGGTTTTATCCAAGACCACTTGGAGTTGAAGGGCAACAGCCCTCTCGATCACCTTACTCAAAAATGGCAGATGGGAAACAGGCCTATAATTTTTCATATCCAAGGGGTCAAGGGAAGGTTTTTTTTCAGGAGCAGCCTAACGACCGCTTCCTTCAAACAAGCTGGAACATTACCTTCCCTAAGGGATGCCCCTCTAAGAAATGTCATCAAGGCCTCACCCCCCCTGGATGGCCAACCATGATGGGCAGGGATCAAGAGGGCATGTCATCTTCTTCACCTTTCCAAGGATCTTGTCCGCGTCACCGGTACTACCGACTCAAACCGACCCAGTCTAATCTCATTAACAGTTCTACTAGACATGCCATCAGTCGATTCTGCTCTAACACTGGCGCCCAAGTCAGCTCTTTCAAAGGGAAATCAAGGCTGCATCCACACTGCAAAATTAATGCTGCTTGACATCACTTTAAATGCCATGGCTCAATGCTATGGAATTCTGGGATTTGTAGTTTTGTGAGATATTTAGCCTTCTGTCAGAGAGCTCTGGTGCTACAACAAACTACAAATCCCAGGTTTCCACAGGATGGAGGCATGGTAGTTAAAGTAGTGTCAAACTGAATTACTTCTGCAGTGTGGCAGCAGCCAAGTCTGCAGTGGAACATACAGTTGAAAACATGTACCTTGTGGCAACACAGCTTTTCACAAATTGCCCAATCAACTTGTTAAAGGAAAAATCCAATTAATTTTTATCTCATGTACAAACATTACAGGCAGTATAGGCAGAGAAATGCAGATAAATGAAGATCAATATTTCTATAACCTAAGTTAATGAAGAATTCATTTAAAAGCTATATTCTGTGAAGCTTGTTATAGTAGGTTGATTATTGTGTATTACAATTTCCTGTTCTTCCTTGAAATGGGAAGCAAACTATATGGGACATGTAGCATCAAGAAACTATTCCATTGGTGAAAAACGAATGCACAAGACTAAAGAACAACCAGCCCTAGTCCTTTGGCCCTGTATCATACATGCCATAGTAATATGATTTAACATTTAATTTTTTGAAAATCCTACCTCATTTTCCCTTTTGAAGTGATGTCCACTCGTACTGGTTCAAATTTATAAGCTGGCGATATAACCTCAACTACATAAGATCCAGAAGGAATATCATGAACCACAAAACTTCCATCTGTCCTGATAAAATGAGAACAATCCAGATTTAACTTTACCACAGAAGAGATAAAATATTTTTAAGATTTCACTGACATTTTAAATGCCACAACACAGCAAAATCTTGATGGATCACAACAAATGTAGCATTGGCCAATTTGAACCATGGTGTAAACTTAGACTGCAGCTGCATGGCAGAAATAATCTGGTTTGACACCACTTTAACTGCCATAGCTCAAAGTTATGGAACTCTTGTGAGACATTTGTGAGACATTTGCTTCTGTCAGAGAGCAATGGTGCCACCACAAACTATCATTCCCAGAATTCAATAGCATTGAGCCAGGGCAGTTAAATTGGTGTCAAATTGGCTTATTTTTGCTGTACAGATGCAGCCTTAATGACTTTAAAATCATTTTTTAAAATTATCCATATTTTTAAAGTCTGGCTATTATTACTATTTTCCAACTCTATTACTGGGACAACAATAACTGTTTGAATTTAAATATTTTAACTTAACAGTTTATTAGCAGCTATTCATTGTTAAACCAGTATCCAGTGTCATCTGCTTTTAAATCACTTTATTTTATACTGTAAGAATGCCATTCATAAACAAATCCTTCAAGCAATATATGTTTATTAAAATCAACCTGCTTTAAAAGAGCACTTTTTATAGAACAATAATTATTTAAGCTAGTGACCATACCATCTGAACTGCATTTTGCTACTTGATTTTCTGATTTTGTTCTATACTGGTGTAGTCCTATATGCCTATGTATATGTTACCAACATGTCAATGTCATTCCCAAAGTGTCATTGAAATCATACCAAAGTCTTTGTTAACTTTGGGCTGTTAGTGCTAAAGCACATCCAAACACAAGAGATGGAGAATGCCTGGGCTGCAAATAATTTGAGCTGAAACTGACTATGTGTATTACATCTTTCTTCTCCTGGTGAAACCTCTCAAGGGCTGCATCCGCACTGCAGAAATAATCCAGTTTGAGACCGCTTTAAGTGCCCTGCCTCAATGTTATGGAATTCTGGGAACTGTACTTTTGTGAGACATTGAGCCTTCTCTGTCAGAGCACTCTGGTGCCACAATAAACGACAGTTCCCAGAATTCCCTAGCATTGAGCCTGGGGAGTTAAAACAGTCCTAAACTGGATTACTTCTGCAGTCTGTTTTGGACCTCAGTTTATGATACTAGTACAGTGGTACCCCGGGATACGAATGCGCCGCCTTACGAAATTTCCGGGTTACGAAAAAAATCAATTGAAAAAAACTGTTCCAGGTTACGAAGGTTATTTCGGGTTACGAAAGAAATTTTGGTGCTTTTCGGCGCTTTTTCGCACCAAATCGCGGCTTTTCCCCATTAGCGCCTATGGGTTTTCGGTTTGCGAAAGCCTTTCGGGTTACGAAAGCGGCGGCGGAACGAATTAAATTCGTAACCCGGGGTACCCCTGTATCACTTTTCTGATGTACATATTTGCATTCAGCCACCTTCTGTCTAACTGAGACATCCGTCTGTTGGGGGTGCTCTGACTGTCTAGATGACCGAACTGCACTCTTATAGTGCTGCCACTCCACTTTAACTGCTCTGGCTGCCTCCTGTTGCATTCTGGGATTTGCAGTTTAAAGAGGGACATTTAGAACTCTCAGCCAGGGAGATCTTAGGCCTCTCTGAACTACAAACCCCAGAATGCAACAGGAGGCAGCCAGAGCAGTCAAAGTGGAATAGCAGCACTACAAGAGCGGAGCGCAGTGATGTGGCTAGCCTTCCTGCATGGCAGAAAACAGGATGGACTGGATGGTCCTTGAGGTCTCCTCCATCTCTAGGCTTTTAGGATTCTCTAAAGCAGTTATTCTGCCCAAACTGACCATGGCTTGACGTTTGACTATTTTTTCTAATCTTTAAACTCTTTTAATTGTAGCGATTGCTTAATTGTTATTTATTGTAGTACGGCTGGGGTGAGGGAATTAATGGGAAGTATTTTAACTGTATGCTGTATTTTATATTGTGTTTCCATTTGGTGTTATAAGCCGCCTTGACCCTGTGGGAGAGGTGGCATATTCACTCATCCCTCCGTATCTGATCATTCACGGATTTGATTCATATGTCCTCTCTAGGAATATCTAGGTCCTCCAGTTCAACTCTATGGTCAACTTTAACTAAAGGTCTACTGGGCCTTTGTAGCTCCTCCAGCGCAGTCCTATGGCCAGGGTCTGTGGGACGTTGACCAGAGTTGCCCTGGAGGACCTAGAGATCCCTGCAGAGGCGTCCTCTCAGGTAAAACCTGGTGTTGTCCTTCTCTGCGGTGTCCCATGCTCACGGGGGGCCCTGTGCCCCTGACCCTTGCGAACAGGGAGGGAAGAGTGGACATAACATTTAGTATCATTATTATTCTCCCCAAACCCTGGTTTTTTGGACTCCAGCTCCCAGAAGCCTCAGCCATCTCGGCCAACGGTTTGGGATTCTGGGGGCTGAAGTCCGAAAGTCTGGAGGACCACTTGCTCCAATGGTCCCCTAACTGCCCTCTTCTAAGGGACTTTTGGACTTCAGCTCCCAGAATCCCTGGCTATGGGCCAACGCGGCCGAGGCTTCTGGGGGATGGAGTCCACGCTCTCTTCAAAGGGCACTCAGTGGTGGGGATCGGGAGGGCAGCCAGGCCACTCACTTGAGGAAGCCGACGTGCTCCTCGCCGTCCACCTGCACCCGGCCCCCCGCGATCCAGTCCTGGGGCTTCACCCCGGGAACCACCGCCCGGCCCTCGATCTTAAACCTCTCCCCGGAGGAGGAGGAGGAGGCGGCGGCGGCGGCAACAGAGGCAGCCAGGGCCTCCCCGCTGCCTGCCCCGGTCACCTCCGAGGCCCATGACCCGGCTAGGAGCAGTAGGAGCAGCGTCGTTGTCGTCGCCCCAAGGCAGCCGGGCCAAGCCGCCATCGCCTGAAATACCGGTCTACAGCCGGCGAGCGGAAGGAAAGAAAGACGCGACACGCGCCTTCGCGCATGCGCTCTGCCCCCCAACTGCTTGGCTCCGGAGGCAGGCAAGGCGCGCACGCGCAGTAGGGTTGGGGGGCGTGGTCGGGCGCCGTCACGTGACAAGCAAAGCCGGAACCGTTTTTTCCCGTCTTCTTTACTCTCACAAGCTCCTCCCAAGTTACCTTACATCCGGGTGTTTTACGGGCGCCATTTTAGATGGGTCTCCCCCCCCCCAGGGCGGAAGTGATCTGTGTTTATATGTAATTTATATAAAGGTGTGTGTCTCTTAATCCCAAGTCTTTGGCTAATAAGAATTAAAAAATAAAACACAAAACTCTTTTAACTGACCCAACCATTGTGTTGCACGCAGTCAATTAAAAGAGTTTTACAGTATTTTGTATTTTATTTATCTATTTTATTAGCCAAAGGCTGCTGGGATTAAATATATAAATGGCATATATAACAGCAACAATACAAAACGAAAAAGAAAAAAAGACTGATGAAACAAGACTGATGAAACAACAGTAAAAAAAGGCTTCCAATAATAAGGGCATTGTCACTTGGGAAATAAAGTCTCTGAGTCTCTCCCATACAAGTGTCTGCTTACGCCACAAAGTTATTATGTTCCCATCAAGAAGATAAGGTTTTCCTGCGAAGAAGAGCCACTGCCAGTCAGACTTGACAGTACTGGAATACGTGGGATAATGGGAGATGATGGCACTGCTTTCCCCTGATCTGGGCAAGGGCTGAGCCTGGGCTGAGCCTGGGCTGGGGCCAGGTGTTATTATCACACAGCTCCGTGTTGGGAAAAGACAGCCAGTACAATGACCCCCAATCGTCTGACTCAGTATAAAGCAGTTTCGTACGTTTCTAAGAAACCTATACCTAGAATTCACTGGGCTTCCTTTAAAACAAAATGAGTACTGAGCGTAGATGCAAATGCTAACTGAAATCAAGTTCACAGCCTTAAAAATGATTTGACCAGAAGGACATTTGCGCAATAAAGGTTAAAAGTGCATAGTATGGGAATACATACATTAAACACTGTGAAATCCTGTATTATATAGGCGTACCTCAGCTAACAAAACCTCTGACAAAGAAGCTCCTTTTCACAAAGTCTTTGCATGGGAGCCCAGGCCAGCCCCCCCCCCCCAGTCTTCTCCTTTTTCTAGATGGAGGTTTTCTTATAGTAGTTTTTTGTGGGTTTTTCGGGCTATGCAGCCATGTTCTAGAAGAGTTTATTCCTGACGTTTCGCCAGCATCTGTGGCTGGCATCTTCAGAGAATGCTGGCATGGAAAGGAGTTGGGTATGTATATACTGTGTGACCCTGGGAAGGCAGGAGTGATTTGTATGTATATTGTTCTATTGCTGATGGCAGGCCTCAGGCTGGGAGGCTAATGCAAAAGAGGATTAGTGTATGCTAATTGGTGATCATTATCTGTTGGGATAATGACTAGGACATCCAAAAATAGCCGTGTTCCTTCCTTTTCTTTTTCCATAGTGAATTGGATGTTGGGGTGGATGTTCAGATTCCTGAACCATCTGAACCATGCCACAAACCATCCTGGACATAAAATACTGTTTGAAAACACTGAAGTTCTGGACCATGCCAACCACTGCCATGTCAGGATGCACAGGGAAGCCATTGAAATCCATAAACATCTGGATAATTTCAACCGGAAAGAAGAAACCCTTAAAGTGAACAAAATTTGGCTATCAGTCCTGAGGAATAGCAAAATAAGGACTCAGCAAATGCAAATGGGAAACCACTCAGAGTCAGGGGCTTTCCCAGCAGATAATGATCACCAATTAGCAGACACTAATCCTCTTTTGCATTAGCCTCCCAGCTTGTGGACTGCCATCAACAACAGAACAATACACATGCAAATCACTCCTGCATTCCCAGGCTCACACAGTATATACATACCCAACTCCTTTCCATGCCAGCATTCTCTGAAGATGCCAGCCACAGATGCTGGTGAAACGTCAGGACGAAACTCTTCTAGAACATGGCCACATAGCCCGAAAAACCCACAAAAAACTGTGGATGCCGGCCATGAAAACCTTCAAGTTTTGTTGCAGTATTGGCACAGAGAGTAAAGGAGGGCTGAAGAAAGACTTTCGGCATTGCATCAACATGTTTGCTGTAAACAGTGCGGTCAAATTTGACCTGGGAAAGAATGGGATTTCACTGAAGGTGATCCTACAGTATCTGTGTGTGCTTACAAAAACAAAAAACAAAAACCAGGCATGGTAAACTGCTGTCTGCAGAATCACTTACTGAGCATGTGTGAAGAGCAAAACAGAAAGAAAAGAGGGAAAGCAGATGATTAGCCTACCTCACCAGTTACCCTGGCATGTTGAAAAAAGCATAGATCTGTAGGTTTTGCCACTG
This sequence comes from Sceloporus undulatus, assembly GCF_019175285.1. Classification (NCBI taxonomy): domain Eukaryota; kingdom Metazoa; phylum Chordata; class Lepidosauria; order Squamata; family Phrynosomatidae; genus Sceloporus; species Sceloporus undulatus. Next base: position 323,701,711 of record NC_056522.1, on the reverse strand, counting down.
CAAGGGAAATCATAAAAAAATATGGAAGCTGTTGAAAGAAAAAAAATCATTCTAATAAACATTTTGGATGAAACTTTCAAGTAGTTTTTAAAAGATTCAATTTTTTTTAAATTGTTTTTTTCTGCAAGACTTACCTGACCTGGCTGTTTCACCTCTCATGTGCACAATGTTAGTTTGCAATAAAAAGTTTGCTGCAGCAAGTTGAACTGCTCTTCTTTTTTGTGGTGGAGAAACCTGTCCCTATGTACTTCCCATGCTATTTCTATTTTTGATACTGAAGTTTCTGTTAAAGAAGTAAAGACCAGGACTAGGCTTGCCATAACCCAGCTGCAACCGGGAATTTCCCGATTTTGGGGGCCCCGGGCCCCTCCCGGCACGGGTGCAGCCCCAAAACTGGGAGCCCCCCGGTTGCAGCCTGGGTTGCTGCGCCCCAGGCAGGCCTCGCTGCCCTCCTCCTCTTCCTCGGGGAGGCAGGGAGGAAGAGGAAGGCAGCGAGGCCTGCCTGGGACGCAGGAGACAAAGCTGGAGGCGGCGCCTCCCCGTGCGCCCGCGCCACCCTCCTCCTCCGCCCCCTCTCCCCCAGGTCGCGCGGAGGAGGCAAAGGTGGACGGAGGCAGCACCTCCTCCGCACAGGGAGGTGGAGAGGAGGTGGGGGAAGGTGGCGCAGGCGCGTGGGGAGGCGGGGGATTCCCCCGGGATTCCCCTCCAGCGAGGCCCTGGATGGGGCTCCGCAATCGCAGAGTCCTCCAAGGCCTGGCATGGGCTTGGAGGACGCTGCCTCCCAAGCCCATGCCAGGCCCTGGATGGGGCTCCGTGATCGCGGAGTCCTCTGAAGCCTGGCATGGGCTTGGAGGACGCTGTCACCCAGGCCCATGCCAGGCCTTGGACAAGGTTTAAAAATGTAGGACCTTTTTTTTTTAATTTCCTGGCCGGGAAATTAAAAAAAAGGTCCTATATTTTTAAACCTCGTCCTACATTTTCCCCAGTTTGGAGGTCCCCAGGGATGGCAACCCTAATCAGGACCCTCATCTGCTTCATTAACTGAGGTATACCTGTACTGAATTACAAAATAAACTCAAGTGAAACTAACCGTAGAGAACAGCAAGAGTGCTAAAAGGCATACATCCAGTTTTGAAAATGCCCTGCTTTTTCAGTGTGGATCTTTTATATTACTATTAAAATATATATAAAAAAGAGATGTGAAAAAAATGGATTTATTATTTTTCATACAAACTAAACTTGTGGTGAGTCATGTTGTCGTTACTAAACATATAAACATTCGCATGTGGTGTACTACTGCTAGTCATGATTGAAACTTCCATAATTTTTGATGTATTACAGTCTTTCTGTCCATAATGGAAATATCGTGTAGACAAGGCAAACTACTTACTGTTAGTTAACCACAAGGTTGCCTTGCATTGTACTGTATCTACTAAGTGCCACTTGAGAGTACAGGCACACCTTATTTTAAGGCACTTTAGTAAAGGACACTTTACCAATATGGCTCTTTTCAGTTGTACAGTACTGTGGAGTGTTGCTTTGGTATCCGGCATTTACAAATGATAATGTAAATATGTTTTTAGTCTTTTATATGCTTTAAGGCAACACAGTGGTCCCTACACATTCACTGGGGTTAGGGGTGAAGGGCTCCCATGAATGTTTTAAAAGCACAAATAAAAAATATTATTCTTTTTACCTGAGAGAACACCTCTCTAGGAATCTCCAGATCCTCCAGTGCAATTCTATGGGCAACATCTGCCAGAAGTTGATCATAGAATCATGCTGGAGGACCCACAAATGCCCAGATAGTGTTTTCTCTAGGAACTTCTAGGTTGTCCAGCACAACTCTATAGTCAACTTCTGGCAGTGTTTTGCTTTGAGGACCTAGACATTCCTAGAGAGAATATATTAATCAAATATATTAATGCAAATAAGCAAATCTGCAAAAGTCAAAGCTGCAAATGTGGAGGGCCGACTGTATTTGCTTTACAGTGGTGATCTGGAATCTAACCCCCTATATTTGAGAAGTATGCCTATATTAAAACAAAGGCTGATTGCAGAAATGCACTTCCCAGATTTCAAGAGGTGTCTCGTGGGCATCCTTCCCATCTGACACTTTGCCTCAAAGGCTCTGTGACTGCCTGAAGATTCTCTGAATGGAAGAAGAACAACAGACTTTGCCAGTGTCTCTGGTGTTGCTCCTGCTGTAGCTAGGGACTGGGAGTGCCTTTTTGCATCACCCACATCCATGCTAGAAATAGTTCTGAATGTGATTATGGCTGTGGAGGCTTAATGAAAGTCATCTTCAATCAGAGATTTGTGAGGGAAAAACTAAGCCTGCGGAAGTCAAGGCAAAGCATGCAAAAATTACATTAATGGTTCTTTAAAGTTCTAATAAAGAAGCTGGAGATCTGGAACTGAACTTCTGACATGCATGAGCAATTAGCACTCAAAATAATTATTACTGTTGCATGGTAAATAGGTGGTTATAGTCACTTCAGAAACACCTTCCCTTTTCCTGACATCTTATGATCTTCATCTTATGATCTTGCATGTTACAAAAACGAGGTCCTATAGCCAGCAAGTCAGGTAGATTTGGGTCATTGGTATCTGCTGGGGTTTGGTCCCAGAACCACCTGTGGATACCAAAATCAGTAAATACACAAGTACTCTTAAACACCACGGCATAGTGAAAAAGTGTCCCTTATATAAATTGCAAAATCAAGGTTTGCTTTTGGGAACTTATATGTTTTTGAATATATTCATGGTTGAATCAATGTATAAAGATTCCGCAGATGCAAAGTACTGACTGTATATTTATGAGAAATCCTAATTTCTAAGGGCTTAACATGCAATTAGATATACTACACACAGTGGCCTGGATCTGGATGGTGGTCCTTTATGTCATATCGCGGAAGTAATTTCACTTGGCAATACAATTATGAAATTATAACAGGTATTTATAATGAAAAATGTGGTGGTTCTATTTGTGGTCTCTAGCAGTCCAGAATGACTGCTGCCCATTAGAATTGTCTATGATAGATGTCTGGACTCCTATTGTAACACCTGCCAAATTGTTTAGGATAGCAACGTTGTAAGGGAAACAGATGGATGTAAATGTATTGTTTATATTTTTTATAACAGTTAAATTTCAAGCTTCCTCTTCTGTTTTTTTTTTCTTTTGGTCATTAAGATAAATCTAGATACATTGCTATTTCAATTAGACTGGTATTAAGAGAACTAAATATAGTGTGATCTGATTGTGAGTGGAAAGTTGTAAATTATTTTACGTTTCTATTGTTACACCTACAATAGTAGAAATAATTTTGCATTTTATTGTATTGTTTGCACTATTGTCACTTGGCATGATATTCTTTAGGCAATTACAGCCAAAACCTTTTTGGCTCAAAAAGTTTATTGTCTTTAGGCTCTGCCTTTTAATCTCTTGGCTCCTAAATTCCTGGAATGTAAATCAAACCAAGGTCCTGACAAGCTTCTTCTTTTAAAAATAATTTTATGGACCAGCAGTTTTCTTATACAGCAAGACAAGCTCCCATCAGGGCTCTGTTGAACTTTTAGTTTCAGAACAAGAGATTGCTCTGGTTTGATTTAACAGACTAATAGCATAAACCACAGTCGACTGCTAATTAAATGTGGCATTGGGAATTATTGCGCCCTGCATGTCACAAGGATTGCCTTCCAGGTAGAAGCTTATCCATCAGCAAGATAATCCATGTACATCATCTTCATAAGACAATATTTCATATTTCTATTACTGTTTTCAGGACTTTAATACTGCCTGACATTCTAATACAAAATTACTAATAGTTCAGTATGCAGGAGAGACAACAACCTTGCATAAGCCTTCTTTGCAATTCAGGTTTGTGTTTCATGATGATGATGTAGATTCTGGCTGAGATCCTATAGCACCTACTTAGGTACAAATGTGTAACTAAGGTCCCTTTCTTAATTTCTCAGCTTTTTGAGGAGTTTGGAAATCTTCTAGAGGGAAACAGTAGTTGGTCTATCCCCCCACCTTTATTTTTCTCCTACTATGTTTCTGGTTTACATGGAATCATCTAAAAACATTCTGAAGAAATGTATATGCCAGGCCTGAATACAGCTTTTTGCCAGCTAGACAAAGATTCAGTGACAAGAAGATGCTCCTGTAGACTGCTAACAAATAAAATAAAATTTATTTTATTAATAAAAAAAGCCAGCCTATAAAAATGCATGCCTATAAGGGCTCCTTGGTCAGCCTGTCGTGTTTCAGGTGTCTGAGTGGTTCTCTGCACTGGCAAAAAGTAGCTGCTTCAATCCAACTTGATGCCTGTTTACACAATGCATGAGGCTGAAATAGGAGGAAACCAGGACGAAGCCATAGTCTGGGGGGAAAAAACATGTCAGCATGTGCAGGGAATAAGAAAACAACAGTGCCATGTGCGTGATCCTTGCAAGTGGGCTATGCTATGCAGAGAGCAGGGGTTCCCACCAATTGGAGAAAATCTGGGCGCAACTGGATTTTCCCCTCTGTTTGCATAGTCTTCAAACTATGATGGAGACAAGTGGGCATTTGCATACTTTCTATTGTTATAACAGATAGCTCTGAAGTAGCCGCCTGAAAATGGGAGGTATTTTAATTTCATGCAAGCATTGCACTTTTGTCTGTGCAATGGAACTTCCCTTTCCCCTTTCCCTCCTCCTTCCACCCATCCATCGCTCCTCAGTGATTCCTCCCATTCTCTCAAGCAATTTTGGTGTACAAGGAAGCCAGAAGCAATCTCTTTTGCCCATGGTCTTTGTCTACTAGCAGACAGATGCACAGAAGGATGTATCAAGCACTCCTGTAATAAACCAGTACCCCATTCCCTTTAGATCAAGTCATTCATGTTCTCTTCAGCTACAGATGGTGTGTTTCCGCAGAGGGAAAAAAGCAGAATTAGATGAATGTCTTTATAAGTATATTAGGGTTTCACTGAGCAACAGATGCAATGCCAAAATGAAAAATCTGAATGAAGTTCAAATTGATGGTCTTCTACATGTAAGAAAATGTTTTAAAACCTCTTACTTTGCATATGGTGCTTTAGTACTAGATTTTTAATGACATTTTATAATGTCAGCAACAATTTTCACAGGAGGCAAATGGAAGAGTGGGTAGGAAAGGGCAGCAGGCCATTCTTTGCTCAAAATGGAGTAAAAACAAGTCCCTAAACCTTGCCTGCTCCCAATGAATATGGACAGCAATGAATCTGAATAATAGTAGAGCTTCGGTAATTCACATTTCCCTGATAGGGAATTGAAAACATCAAAGTCCCCAATCATGAGAAGAATGCATATGGGAAGCTTTCTGCACGAGAGCAATGGAATAGGGAAGGCTAACCCACTCTTCTTCATATGCCGATTCAACAAACTTAGATAACAACTGAATCCTGCCAGATTTAAGAACAATTCTATAGTGCCTTGGATGCCCTGGCCAATTTTAGGTCAGGAATTCCATTTCAAAACAAGAAATGACTTCTGGCTTCCTTACCTTTAAAAAACAGAAAACAAAACAAAATCTTGTCCGAGTTTTGAAAGGGCTTCTTCTGGGCCAAATACTTGCAGAGAGGGACAAACATGGCAAAATTGCCTTCCCATCCTCTGTGGGGAGCATTTAATTTTATAACAAAACCCAATAAACGTAATTGTGGTACATGTTTGGTGAGGGCATTGTGTAACCCCAAGATGTCCGTTTACATCTGATATTCAGTACCTATATAGCAATGGTCTCATTTTCATTCAAATAAATTTGCAATAAATGTACATGTTATAATTATGCTGAAGAGTCAGCTTGTCTACATTTCACATTGAGGACCATATTTCAAGGCTAAATCAAAGGCTCACTGATAAGACACATACACAAGCTTTTCTTAGCTATTAGTTTTGCAGAATGTTAGCAGTACATCAGACAAAACAGAAAGACAAAGGGGCGGAACAGACAGCTGCAAACTGCCCGAGAAAGCCAGACTGGGGCCATGGCAACCACATGCCACAACCCCCATTTGCCTTTTTGTACAGACAAAAAGCCGACTTTTTCCGCCTGCTGAGGCTTTATGGTGCTCAGTGACATGCGGTATCTAGATACCATGCCACCAGAGTGCCCTGAAGCTGGCTACCATACAGGCAGCCGGGCGGCATGAAGCCAGTTTCTGGGCGTCATAGGGGCGTGCATTGTGCATACATGCTCCCAAGCCAGCTGGAAGCCAGCTTTTCATGCTGGTCTGTACCAGCCCAATGTTATTTTAGAATATTTAACATGGTCAAAACGTTTGAAACTAACAGATAGTGTATCTAACAGATTGAGATTTTAAAGTTTGCTACTACCTTCTCCTTACCCTCAGTGTTCTGGTAAAATGATCCACGGCAAATTTGGAAAGTGCATGCATGCACTGAGTTATATATAGCTTATTGTACCAAAGATAACTAAATGTTTAGAAACAAGATGCTAACTTTCTTTATCTGGAATACAGTAGATTTCCTGTTATTTTCTTGTTCACTATTTGGCTTCCTGATGCATCATGTTTAGTTGTACTGTATATCCCCCAATGCTAGAATATGGAAAGACCAGTAGTTCTACTAACTGGTTCTGAGTTTACCATATACACTCATATGTAGGTCCAGAAATTTTAGTGAGACATTGACCCAAACAACCTGAGTTGATTTATGCATGGATCAATGTAAGTATGGTACTTTTTATTTAAAAAGGGAACTGTAATCTGTCCTGGAAGCACTGATCCCCTCTACTCTCTCATCCATCCAGCCCTTAGCATGAGCACAAACAGTTAAGCCTGCTGGAACTGGGTATACATGAGGTCAACTTATAGTTGCGTATATATGGTAATACAGTAACATTTAAAGACTGTCGAAGCAATTCTCCATTCATAGTTGAGGAACAAGCAACATCAGGTTGGTAATGTAATATATTCCCATAGTGACAACTATGATAAACTTAGTCAAGTTTACTGTCTCCATGACAGTAGAAATATTCTGGACATCCAATGTAGAATAGTACACCAACACCAAGTTTCATATCAAGGAGTGTAAGAGAGATATCATTTTCAAGTAGTTCACACATCTGCTACTTCATACAACATTAACTCATTATGCAGGATATAACATATTGAATCAAAATATAAACACGTGCTTTTAAAAAATAATTCACATAAATATTGATGAGAAATGTGTCTTTAGATTGAGAAACTGAATATATTTATGACATATAGCCCATTTTATGTCTTCGTTAGTCATATTGTTTAATAATAAGTCATAACTGGTCATGATCACACAATGATCAGAAATTATTGTTTTATGGCTCTTATCCCTAAGAACAACACTGTATCACTATCAAGTGGCATTAGACATCACTTTTACTATTTTTTTTAAAATGGAAAAATACTGTCAACAAATCCAGTGCACAAACAGAAAAGATGCTGATGTAATTTCCCCTCAGTACTCAAGATGGGCAAAGAAAGCATTTTGCCATAAGTGTAAATCTCCAGCAGAATTGTCAAGGTGTGATGTGATTGCTATGGTGCTCTACAGAATGGAATACATAACTTCATGGAGACAGCTAGTACACTGACTGACCTATAGCAGCTAAACTAAAGCATCTATTTATATACACTCAAATTATACAGTAGATGGTTCCCACCATCTACAACTGATGGTAACCTCCACCCTGCCCTGCTTGTGAGTTTACTGGAACACGGCTACAGACATACATGCAATATCTAAGTTACATGATGGTGATAATATATGGTTAAGCTCACTATAAAGGGTATGCCGAAGAGTAGATGCTAGATTCACCTTGTGTGTAACTCACCAGAGTATTATCTACAAATTAACTCCCTATTTATTAAAAACTTAAATTTAGTAACATCTTTTTTTTTGTGCACCACCAGTTTATATTCCTAATTCTCTTCTTCCCATGACTACTATAGGGTAGAATATTATTGACAAACTATCATCTATGTATTAGCACTTCTCTGTTGCCTACTATTGTGCTACAGACAGGCTGACATTCCTTTGAGTAGATAGTTGAGATACTGCAACACAAGAGAACTATTTGATTTTAAAAAGTCTCTATGGTCCAAAACACAGTGCAGAAATAATCTAATCTGAGACTGATTTAACTGCCCTAAGTGCTAGGGAACCCTGAGAAGTATAATTTATTTTGGCACCAGACCTCTCTGATAGAGAAGGCTAAATCTCTCACAAAACTACACTTCCCAGAATTCTCTAGCATTGAGCCAGGACATTATAAAGAAAATTGACAGAAAGAAAATAAGCTCATGTGAGCTGTAGGTAAAGAGATCTTGTAGCACCTTTGGGACTACCTGAAAGAAATTGGCAGCATGAGCTTTCCTAGACTTCAGTCTAGTTCCTCAGATGCATTTGAGATGTTGTGGTGAAGAGTGCTGAGGATCGCATGGATGGCCAAGAAGACAAACAGATGGGTCTTAGAGCAGATCAACCCTGAAATTTCCCTGGAAGCCGAGATGATGAAACTGAGGCTCCTGTATTTTGGTCATATCATGAGAAGGCATGATTCATTAGAAAAGACAATAAGGCTAGGGAAGGTAGTAGAAAAAGAGGAAGACCACACACCAGATGACTAGACTCAATCAGGGAGGTCATGGGCCTGTGCCTGCAGGACCCAAGCAGAGCAGTAGAGGAAAGGGAATCTTGGAGCTGTCTCATCCACAGGGTCACCATAAGTCAGGGCCAAATCAAAGGCACGTAACAACAACAACAAATGAGATATCTTGGAGATGGGGCCCAAGTCTAAGCATGAAATTAATTAATGTTTCATATATGCCTTATACACACAGCCTGAAAGTAATTTTATACAACATTTAAAAATAATTTTGTGCATGAAACAGTCTGTATACAGTGAATCATCAGAAAGCAAAGGTGTCACTAACTTAGCCACAAATGAAAAATTTTTTTGGTTTTTAGAGTATTTCAAATTTTTGGATAAGAAAGGCTCACCCTGTACCTACTCTTAAAATTACTTTGGACCCCTGTGATAAAAATTATTTTAATTTCAAGATACAAGACCTAGGAGCAATTTGCTTCAGCACTGCCATGCTTTCCACAGTAACAAGGATTCATAAACCAAGGCAACAAAACAGGATTTTATTCTGGTTATGACAATTTCTTGATTTACAGAAACTTGGAGTAACTTTGGGAAAGTGATCATAGTAGGTCTGTGTAGAGATACTGGTCCCTTGATTTTGACCAGCACTATAACAACCTGGGAATACAAAAAAGAGGTTCTGTGTATAAGAGGCTGCAGTTCCACAGAGCAGCAGTTCAAGTATAATCCCTAGACTAATTCAAATATCAAAGTTAAGTCTGATGATCAACTTGGTTGACATCTTACAAAAATACATTTCAGTTTGTTTTAGTGCACAGCTGGCACTTTGCACAATTTTATTTGGACAAACATTTATTACTTACATAAAACATAGGTGCCATCCCACAAACCCATCAAGCTCTGTTTTGCTTTTTAATATAGCTGATAAACCACAGCAGGTTAAACTAAAATATCACAAATCAATAAAAGAACAGTTGTAAACTTTTGCACTGGATGTATTGCATTCATATTCCAGTTAAGTTTAAATGTTAAGTTAGGAATATGGCCATATGGCAACTACATTTGCAACAGCTGCAGCAACATTTGTTAGAGGAGGTAGCAGACGCGTTGTTAAATCTGAAAAGCACAGGCCTACCCTGGCTGTAAACATTTCTAGAACAGGAGTTATAAATCTTTTAAGTACAACAGAAGAGGTTCTAAGTAGATTTGGAGACCCAGATAGTGTTGAACTTAATTTAAAACAGTAGTAATGTCTAGTATGTTTATGCAATTGTAGGTAATTTAAATTATACACAACATAATATATTAGAAACTTTAGGTACTAAAAATTCTAGGTGTACATGTTTAACATTCTGCTGAATTTGGCCATCAGTTTCTCTCCATGCCTATATTTCTTTATTCTCTTACAATTAGGTCAACGGGTTAAGTAGTCAGTGGAAATATCCACTTAAATATATTTAAGTGCGCAATTTTTTTCAAAATGATTTGTACACAATTTGTGTAAACGTCCTGATTTCAATAAAGAGTTTCCATCCTTCTATATGTATCTTAATAGATTGGCTATTTGCAATACTAGTAGTTAAGGCCTCTTGCTATATACAGTTTCTCAGTAGTGCAACAAAAATAGTCTTTAATATCTTGATTAATATATAGCAGATACACATTTCAAAAATTCAGTACAGCAAAACTGCAAAATTGTAACATATCTTGGCTATAAACACATTTTTACAGTTCATATGAAAAACAAAGTTTAAAAAATATTTATGAAGACTGATCTCTTGTGGTTCCTAGTGACGGGTTCTGCAATTCTTTCTTCACAAATACATTTTGCTGTTTTATACAATTATGTGGTAGAAACACTTTCACAACTTCAGCAGGTAACTGAACAAATCCCAAATGCAGCAAAGGCATACATACAGTTTTCATAGTGCACTTTCACCTCACTGAAGTAAAAGATGCTCCTATTAGATTTTTTTTCCACTTCAATGTGAAGCAGATGGTTTTTAGTGGTTGCATTAAACAGTCTCATCTTCTAATATCCTCTTCTGTCAGACAGTTTCCAGAAGAGAAGTCCTTTTGGAAATAGTATATAGTTCAGTGTTACTTGAAGGGCTTTTCCGTGGCCAGAACACAGCAGTGTGTACACACACATGTTTCCCTCCAAGAATGTCAGTGCAGCTGTAATAAATAAGCATCCACATCCTAAAAAAAGCAGAAGGTAAAAAACATATTATAATAAAAAAAAAAAGCAAATAGCAATTTATGGCACATAATAGGGTTCGAATTACAAGAAAAGGATACCACTGATTATTTGAACAGATTGGTCATTCTGTACCCATCTAATGATCTTGTCCAAGTACTATTTAACTCTAGACAGAAAACCCCTTTTTCAGTATTGTTCATCAACATGGACATTTGTATGATGATTTAGTGAATGCTTCCCAACATGACTCTTTCATCTTTCCCCTTCCTAGAAATTCATACATGTAAGACTGCCCCCCAGCCCCAATTCAGATGCCTACAAAGTAATTACAGCAAAGTATTTCACACGTTAAACAGGCACTGTTGTGTAATGGTGGTTCAGCCTTTATGTGTATTTTATTCAGCCTCCTGTTCCAGCAATAGATGCTCAGAGCCATTCAAGGAAGCAAAGAGGAGAGCAAGAACAAGGCAGGATAAAGACTGGTTGAGATTAAGACTCTTGCCCTTCCCAACCATGTTGGTCTCTCCAAGTGACCGAGAGTAGCATAGATGCTTAAAATGGAATAGGAGCAGAGTATCCCTAGTTGAAATCTTGTGTCTACCCAAAACTCACTTAATTGCTTAAGTGTGCCACATTCTCACTGTTAGCCCACTGTATGCAGCACAGGAATACAGGCATACCTCAGTTAGCAAACTGCCTGAGAAAGATGCTGACTTTTTATAGTTTTTGTTCCTGCCCAGTCCCTGTTCTTCCTTGCCCTCTGTCTAGATAAATTTGTAATCTAGTAAATCTGTAGTAAACAATGTAACAATGCATCAGTTTGGGAAGATCAAGAGTCAACTCTAGTCAATTCAACTGTAGCCACATGTGCCTCCTTACAAAAGGCAAGGTAAACAGCAGCTGCGTTAGAACCCCTTACTGAGCATGCATGAATAACAAAACAACGAGACAAGGGGAGAGCACCTAACTAATTACCCCACAGCATGTTAAAAAGCATAGATATATCTGTAAGTCTGGCCACTAAAAATTTAAATTGTAAAAGGGGAAGTTGGTGAAATTAAAAATAGATTTTAAAAGAAGCTTTGAAGTAGTATCTAAAAATTTAAAAGGTTTTTGTTTACTCATGCATTGCTTACGTGACCTGGTGGTTTCATTTCACATAAACGTATCTATCGTTTTGAATAAAAAGTCTGCTCAAATATGTTCAAGCTGCTCTTCTTTTTTGTGGTGTAGGAACAGTACTTATTGTCATTACTATGTCTTCTTCTCTACCATTTAATTTAACTTAATTAATAACATTTAGAACTAGATAATTTAAATTTTCTTTTGTTTCTTCCCATGAACAGATAGAATTAGCCCAAGTTCTCAGTGGGCCTCTGTAACAGTGAAAAAGTGCAAAAGTTGTTGTTTCATAAATTGTTGCTATTGTGTTAAAAAATAGGACAACCCAGTATGTGCAAGCCCATACACATAACAATAAGCAAAACAACAGCAAAACAACTGCTATTTGGAGTCAAAACTGAGACTTCAAAGTAAAAATTAACATTACATCAATAAATAAAGCAAGACACAAGTCAGGTTATATATCTTTAACACACTATGAAATTTTACTATTTTTCTACTTGTCATTACTGTGAGCACATTACCTTTGCTATATTACCCGTATATCCTGGAACCAAAGTAAGATGATTTTCTTGTTTCCATAATCCACTTAATTGTTCTTTTAAAATTTGTATATTTCTATGAAAGAAAGGCATAGGTATGTCATTATACAGCAGTCAAGTGCACCATGGCAGCTATCTATCAGACATAAATATATGAAAGTGAAGTGTACAAAACACTCTAATATGACTTTAATAGATATTGGCTAATATATTTTCTCATTGATAAAAAGTGGCAATGTGGGTCCACAATGCCCACGAAAGGCAAACCCATCAGAATTAGAAACTCTCAACTGGATTTAAGTATGATTTTACTGTCTTATCTTCCAGGAAACCCCTTGAATTTTTTGATGGCATATATCAGAGGCCTAAATGTTAGATATGCTATACTATCGTATACTACTGTACTTGCAACATTGAGCTCAAATATTAATAACTTACCCATCCTCTATCTTTTCTGTATGGGCAGAGAGCTCTGACCACCATCTCTTAATCACAGCCTGGAGCCAATTTAAACCAACGATCACATATCTGAAACAATTTTTGGGAGGTGTTACAACAGACGCAAATTCAAAGTTGAGACAAAATCTGCTCAGACAATACAACTGGCAAATATTTATTCAAAGAAACAAGAGAAAACTGGCATGGAAAAGCGAGAGTATAAAAGATGGCTTTGGTGGGCATTTTGGAACAAAAACGCTTAAATAAAACCTATTTTGCTAAGAACTTCCTGGCTTCATACTATCTGGTCTCCTGATACATTTCTATTTCTAATGAAGGTTCAAGTCTTTAGAATGCAAAGAGGGTTGTCCAGTTAGATACTTTAATCCTTACAGACTGTAGAACAAAACTCCATCAAGCAGGACAACTGTACCTGTCCTCTCTTACTTTTCAAACCTGGTTTTCAGCCACAGCCATCCCTTCCCAACACAGCAATTGCTCGAGTGGGGGAAAGGTCATGGAGGAGCTATCAACATTTTTAGAAAATATTTTGACCCCAGGAGCCCATATTGAGGCCAATGGATTATACTTTGTCCACACAATTTATATACTGTATGGTTACACTCACTGAATGTGGTGGGCACATTTCTCATGTGTTCTACAGCAAAAGCATGCAATGAAGGTGAGAAAAACTGAGAATGTGTGTGCCAAGAAGTGAATAAATAATCATATTTTGACTCCTGGGGGGCCGATATTGAGGCCCATGGACTACACTTTGAGAAATTAGCACATGGAAAAAAAACTATATGATCTGCAATCCTAATCCAGCCCTGTAATTCCATGTGTCATAATTAACAAATTTTAACAACTGACTGAGAAAGACATTTTTATCATCTAAATGTTCATTAAATAACTATATTTTAACTTACTCTTCAAATTTGCTTTTAAGCATTAATTTTACTAATGGTAGAAGGTCTACACAGCAGCCAACAGAAATATATGGTTTTTCTTCCTGTAAACTGAAACAAGGTAGTGTCAGTATACATGAATTTACATTTTTTGGATTTGAATTCCATAAACTCCCTCCCCTAGAACTTTTTTTTTACCTGCTGGTAAGAACAGGAAGGCAGTCTACCACTACACCCAGATCCTGTATTCTAGAAATAACAGTGAAAAAATACATCAGACACTGTTTTCTGTATTTTTTTCTAGACTTTGCAGACTTTCAAACTCATTATCTGACAAGCTAGCACAAACCTTTCAGTACAGTAGGTAAAGAACAGCTGTTGTCTGTTTTTTAGACACATAGAAGACACAGGAGATAGCATTGAAGGAGGGCTCCCAAGGCTTTGGAATCTCCTTGTCTATCATACCTTATCTTGTCAAAGTAGCAAAGGGCTCATTAAGGTGAATGAAAGGTCAGTGCATGATTCCTCCATTCTCATCTAATGCCCCTTTTCTCTGTGTTGAGATAGGAACTCCCCCTCCCAAGTCCTGTGCTTGTGGTGAACAGGATTATGCCAGTAATTTTCTCCATCTTTACCTCACTAAATAGGCTATGAGCTCACTTATACTTCTTCTTCTCCAGAAGGTTAAAGCTACATTCAGCCGGAGATTTCTACTGAAGAGAACTTGTGCCATTGTTTCATGATCTTCAGAAACCTAGGAGACATAAGAATAATTTAATCATCATAAACTAACAAACATCATTCTATATTTTGGATCTCATCAATCCTAATATATCTTATCACAGGTTATTTGATCATTTTAAAAAAATTACAGAATCTAAGTTTCAATAAACAGCAAACAATTGTGATTTCTCCTAAGTCTAATGAACTATCCTTACAAATAATGGGAAGTCATATCTCAGCTGCCTTCTCCTCTCCCCAGTTCATGAAACCATAGCAAATTGATGTATAGTCCACCCTCCATATCTGTGGACTTGCCATCTGTGGATTTGAGCATCTGCGGATGGCAAACCCATGGGGGCACAGCAGCAGCAGAGGAGGAGGTGGTGGTGGGGATGAGGAGGAAGAAGAGCAAAGAAGAGGAAGAGGAGGGCGAGAGGCAGCAGGGTGACGGAGGGGGGGAAGAGGAGGAGGAGAAGGAAGGTGGATTAAGAGGAGGAGGAAGAGCCATGGCAGTGGTGATGGGAGAAGAGGAGGGAGAAAAGGTAGCCCCCTGCTGCAGTGAGAGCAGTGAGGCTGGCATCAGGATGGCGGGTGGGGACAAAGTGTCATCGTCCTCAATGGTGGTATGACTGCGCCACCATTGAGTACTATGCGACTTGAGCATCTGCACATTTTGGTATCCGTGGGGGGGGGCACTCAGGAACAGATCCCCCATGGATACTGAGGGCCCACTGTATGTTCTGGGTGGAATAACAGCAACTAGCAAACTAGCATCCCCTTCCTCTTTCTCCCTTCCTTCCCTTTCCCTCTGTTTGGGTGCTCCAGGTCAAGGAGTGAGGTGTTAGGTTTGTACCATGTTAACTCTTTTGTCTGCAACAAACAAACAAACAAACAGAGCCCATAAATAGACCCTTCATGCGCCCCTTTGTGGTACACAGAAAACCCAGCTGACCAATCAGAAGGCAGCTGAAGACCAGCCAATAGGATGTGGGCTGGAACTTTTGAAAATTCTGAGCTGTTAGAGAAGAGAGACAGTTGGGATTTGACAGTTGAGGGAACAGATGAGTCCAAGAGAGGACTGGGTTCCATGAGTTCCTGAGGGAACAGTCAGTTAGGGCTTGGAATCCTGAGAGTGAGGGTTCCAGGGATAGAGAAAGACGGTTAGGGGTAGTGTCTGAGTGGGAAAGGGCTCCCTATCGTTTCACTTCCAGGACTCTAGGAAAGGGAGTGGCTGGAGTGTGATATCCTGTGGGACAGTGTTAGCTTTGGTGACTGTTAGGTCTAAGTTTAAGAGAAGAATTTAATAGAAGGACTGAATGAATCTTAGTTATAAAAAACTTGTCATTTAGATAAAGATGTATAAACCCAATGGTAACTATAACAAAATAGAAAGTAACAATTACATAAGATATTATATTAAAACCAACACTGTTAAACCTTCTTATAAATAAAGTTTTATTTGTTTGATTCAAGAAGGACACGCCTGGACTTGAGTTAATACCATGCTACTCACATTACAAAACCCAGGTGGCAGCCATGGGATAAAAACTCCCAGGTGCCTGTCATCATAGAAAAGGATTGTGGTTTGGGTATACATCACATAAATTGGTGGCAGCGTTAGGATAGTTAACTAAACGGGGCCTTCACATAATTGGGTGGCACAACAGGAAAGCTTCCTTACATAATTTGGTGGCAGTGGTGGAATAACAAAAGTCCTAAGCACCTGCCACAATAGAAAGGTTATGCGTTACACCCCTTCCCCCAACAGATCTTCTTGTTCATATTGGTGAAATCAGCCGCTGCTGCTTCGGGGGGGGGGGGAGAATTGCAATGACTCGGGCTGCTTTCACTAGCATGAACAAGAAGATGTCTCAGGGAAAGGGATAAGGACTCCTGTCTATTTGCTTTGTTTTGTTTGCGAAGGAGAGTGTTAAAATGGCAAAACGTAACCCTTGCTGTTTGAGCTGGAAAGCCCAAACTGAGAGGTAAGGGGAGGAGAGAAGGGAAAGGGGGCACTAGTAGTTTGAAACCCTCCTGCCAACAACAAGCTATAAAAGCAATATGACTGTAGGCAATCTTCACTCACAGATACTTTCTCTCAAAGGAATGCTGAGAGGCAAAGGGAGTAGCAGGGATATGGTAGCACCAGTGGCATAGGCACCCTCAATTTATCCATGGGTCATATCAAAATACATAATTAGGGCCCCAAAACTTGCCTTCTACAAGAGGTCAGCTTTTACACAAGTATATAAGGTAACTGCTACAGGAAACCTGTGCTCATTTGAAACAGATGTGTAAATTTAATACACCATGAGATCTTTACTCCTCTGCCCCAGCAAGAGTTTAAAATCAGTAAAACAGAATGCTAGTGAGCTTACCTGAAGCTTTAAATATATTTTATTAAAAAATAATAAAAACTTGTTCTATTGTTTTAGATAATACAAATTTAGTTTACCTCTGAAAAAAATCCACTGTATTTTGATGAAGGACTCTCTGTTTGAGCACGACCAGAATCACTGGAATTCAGCAAGAATGTGCGACCATCAGCAGGCAGTTTTGCTGGCAGATTACCTGCACATGCCAGTTCATTTTCTTTATTTGCCATGTCACGACCCTTGACTTTAGGGAGTGATTTCTTTCTGAAACAAGGCTTTGGAGAATAGTAGTGAACTTTTCTTCTGCAATATACTACTTTGAACAGAGGGTGAGGGTTGGTCACAGATTGTCCAACTGTTGTTCTGCAACAGGAAGAGAGTAAGTTTACTATCTTAGCATTAAACATTGTGTACAAAGTGCATGTGAATTTGGGTGTACTATGGGCCCTCCACATTTGATGGGTTGAGGGGGCACAGAATCCTTGTGAAAGTGGAAAGAACGCAAATAAAAAAAACTACTATTTTTTAACATGAGAGAACAGTTCTCTAGGAACTTCTAGGTCCTCCAGCATATGTTTGTGTTCACTATTTGCCAGAGACTGACCACAGAATTGTGCTGGAGGACCTACAAATGTCTAGACAAATGTTCTATCTAGGTCCTCCAGTGTGATTCTATGGCCAGCTTCCAGCAGATTCAAGCAGGAGGAACAAGCAATTCCTAGATTCATAATCAAATCTGCGAAAGTCAAAGCCACAAATGTGGAGGAATGGATGTATAACATACAAAAGCTCAGCTTTATACTGTATTGTAACCATAGGTTTTTCCCCCCAGATCACCCTGCAGTTACTTTCACAAAAACAAAACAGCACAGCTTAATTTAAATCTGCACTTCAATACTTCTGTCACTTTATTGTGAATGGCAAATTTAGACAAATTTTAGGGACTCTTACATAGGCTACCAGAAGTCTTTATATAATTTAGGCAACTTAAATGTGTTTGGGGATCAATTTTCTGCTTTTGGGATCTTCGGGAGGGTGGGGGGGTCAGAGACTTTTAAAAATGCCACAAAAGGAAAACAAATCAAGAGGTGGTTGAAAATCTACTTCTGTTATTTTTATGTTAAACAGGGCAGGATGCTGTAACCTACTGAAAAGATGAATTATCTCTCTTGATGGTTTCTCATGGCTGGGAAACATTTTTCAGTTTGAGCACCAAATTCAATCTGTGGAGTCTAGTCAGGGTGGCGTAAACGGAAAAAGGCAGGCCCAAACATGCCAACTTACAATTGGAGGGAAACCACTAAATGATGGAAGTAGACAGAATTATCTCTGGAACCCCAGAAACCTGGATTTGTTCTCAGGACTTGGAAGTCTCCATCCCTATTTTATATCCATGCATCTCCAGCCCCTTCCACAAGGTACACAGTGGAGGGAAAAGAGGAAGCATTCCACAAAGTATAATGACTACCATATCCTAAAGTCACATTCATACTTAGTCAATGACCATCTGCTAGGCACAATGTTAGCATCATAAGTCTGTACAACTTGCAGCCAATTAAACTGGATGTAGCTCCCTAATTTATTATAATGTCAGTGAGATATATGCATGCTCAATTTTTTTAAATCAGCAAGCAGCAAAATAAAGTTGAGAAAAAAGGTGTCTGTCAAGCACCAGACAGACCATCATACTGGTGGTTCCATTCTATGTTCATATAAATCTGTAACTTACTTCAAAACAGTGACATAATAACTGCATTGAAGGCGTCTTTATCATGAAAAGAGGTGCACATAGAAAATAGTAGGGCAAATACAGGCACACCTCAATTAACTAAAGTTCTGGCAGTGAAATCCTTATTAACAAAATCTTTTTATGTCTCCCCCCCCTTTTCCTTTTTCTTTTGCTGTCTGACTGGAAGGGTTGTTTTTCTTAGCAGCATAAGCATTGGGAAGATTGTGAACAAGGGCCAGAGAAACACATACTTTCAGTAATGGTTTGCAGCAGAGTGTTTACAATATACAGTCCAATAAACTGGTTGATCTGGGAAATAACAGATTGCTTATCTGTAATTATGGTTCTTCAAGTGGTCATCTATGCCTTACACAAATGGGGTTTCTACCTGTGCAGAGAATCTCCATGGAATATTCTAGAGCTAAACAGCTTGGTGGGAATACCCCACTCCTTCCTGCTTACTTTGCATATCCTAGCCCACCAAGCTACTGTTCCTTCAGTTTTGAAGTTCACCATGAACTCACAGGGACCTAGAGAAGGACAGGTTGCTTACCTGTAACAGTATTTCTTCGAGTGGTCATCTGCGAATACATACAAATGGGTTTCACTGCGCCTGCGCAGTGCTGCTCGGAACCTACTGGAATCACTGGGCAGAGTTCACTCTGCAACATATTGAAACTTTTTGGCGGTAACTCCGCCCACCCGTTATAAGGCCCCTGCCTTCCCGCTCTTTCCCCAGTTCCGCAATTTTTCCGCCAAGCAGGCGATGGTAAGAGAGCCAATGTGAGCAGGACACTGAGGGGACGGACGGGTGGGATTTGTATGTATTCGCAGATGACCACTCGAAGAAATACTGTTACAGGTAAGCAACCTGTCCTTCTTCTTCGTGGTCTCTGCGAATCATACAAATGGGTTTAGACTGACAAGCTAAGGTATACGGCGGAGGGAGTGTCCTGATACCAAAGCTATGGTAACCCAAAGGTATATCTATTACCATAAAAAAACCTTGGACCATAGGAGTCAGTCTGTTTGTTCATGCACAGATCACATAGCAATAACTTTGCTAAGCCCGAGAAGGGAACAGAGGTCATGCAAGACCGATCCCATAGGACTTGTGCAGACCAACATTTAACAAATGTAAACAGTATCAACTGTAGAACACAAAACCTCAGTAGTGCAATCAATGCAACCCTGAAATCAACACAGCCCTCCCGAAAGCTGTGTCTCGGATGGCTCTGGTGTCCAACCTATAGTAGTAAAAGTCAGAGGTTGCAACCAGACAGCAGCCTTACAGACATCCCCCAAGGAATCCCCGAGAGGGATGCGGAGGACGCTGACATTGTCCTTGTCGAATGGGAACGAACCCTGCCAGGGAGAGGTTTACCCAACAGCTCATAGCAGAGGTGGATGGTACCAGCCACCCATTTGGACAACCTCTGAGCAGACACAGGCAACCCCTTCTTTGGTTCCGAGTAGATAGGAAAGGTCTCTCGGAACAATTGGAGGCAGCAGTTCTGTCCAGGTAAAAGGCCAGCGCTCTCCTGGCATCAAGAGAGTGAAGGCGTCGCCTTTCATCCGACATCGGGCTGGATGTGAGAGTGGGCAACACAATGTCCTGGCACATGTGGAAAACAGACACTACCTTAGGCAGGAAGGTAATGTCCGTACAGAGGACCCCCTTGCCCTTGTGGAACCTCAGGAATGGCTGGTCCCTCCGTAAGGCACAGAGTTTGCCTGCACGGCGGGCAGAGGTGATGGCCACAAAGAAAGCGGTACTCGAAGTCAATAGACTCAAGTCCGCTGTGGCCGTCGGTTCAAAGGGCTTGGATTGGAGAGCAGACAGTACCAGCTCCAAACTCCAAGCCGGCGTTGGTAGCGACACAGGAGGGTAAAGGTTGGCACAACCCTTCAAGAACCCCTTCGCCAAGGGGTCTTTGAATAAAGAAACCCTCTCCCCGAACTGGTATTTGGCACAAATGGCAAAAAGGTAGCATTTGATGGACGTGAGGGACAGCCCTCCATCCAAAAGTGCCATCACAAGACTCCAGCACCACTGGAGTGGACACTTGTGCAGGAGACAAGCCCTTTTGGTCAAGGAAGAGGCAAAATCTCCTCCATTTCAGGGCATAGGACCGCTGGGTGGAAGGCTTCCTCGCAGCCAGGATCACCGTCGTCACCGACTCCGGCAAGGCAGGCGGGGCCGAATCCTCCAGGCCACCAGCGGCAGGCTCTCGATGTCCGGGTGGAGAATTCGTCCGTCCTGGATTGACAACAGGTATGGACGCGGGTCGAGACGGCTGTCTCGGCCACCACGGGGTGATCAGGATCGCGTGTGAGCGATCCGTTGTCATCTTGGACACCACCCTGATGATGAGAGGGAACGGAGGGAAGGCGCAGAGGAGCTCCCCCGTCCAGAGGAAAGCGAATGCGTCTCCGAGGGATCCGTCCATTCATTTCCTGGAGCAGAACTGGGGACAGTGGCTGTTCCAGCTGGTCGCGAAGAGGTCGATCCGGGGGATTCCCCACCGATCGGAGAGGTCGCTGACCGTCCCGGGATGGAGCCTCCACTCGTGGCCCACCGATGGAGACCTGCTGAGGCGGTCTGCCAGCTCGTTGTCCTCCCTGGGAAGGTGAATCGCCTGGAGGAGGACGCGTCTCTGGGTGCACCAGTCCCAGATGCGGAGCGTGAGGTTGAGCAGGGTCCTGGACCTGGTACCACCTTGCTTGTTGATGTAGTACATCACGGTGGTGTTGTCCGTCCAGAGGAGGACCACTCTCCCTGAGACAGCAAACTTGAACGCCCTTAAAGCCTTTTCCACTGCGAGCATCTCCAACACGTTGATGTGGAGGAGCTTGTCTCGTGCGGACCACCTGCCTTTGACGACGAAGTCGAGCAGGTGAGCGCCCCATCCCTCCAGGGATGCGTCGGTTGTCAGGGTCAGTTGTGCCTGGGACTGATGAAAGGGCATCCCGGTTGAAGCATTGGAGCCGTTAAGCCACCATCTGGGAGAAGCGGCTACCGGTCTCGGAACCATGAGCCACTTTGAAAGCGGGTCCTCCAACGGAGAGAAGACGGAGAGGAACCAGGATTGGAGAGGACGAAGACGAAGTCTTGCCAGGGGTGACGAATGTCGTCGATGCCATGTGGCACAGAGCAACTTGGACATCTCTGGCTCTCACCCTTCTGTGTGAGATGCACGGCCTGAGAGATGTTGTCAGGGCCTGAAACCGGTCCGGAGGAAGCAAGGCTAGACAGTTCTCGGAGTCAAGGATGTCCCTGATGAACTTGACCTGCCTAGTCGGCGAAAAATGGGACTTTTCCCTGTTGTCGACCAGCCTGAGGGAGTCCAGAAGGCGCAGGGCGAATGCGACTGCCTCCTGCAGCTCGTCTTGGGACTTGGCTGCAAACAGCCAGTCGTCCAGGTAGGGAAAGACCATGAAACCCTTCTGATAAAGGTATGCCACCACCGGTGCCATGTACTTCGTGAAGACTCGTGGAGCCGTGGCCAAGCCGAAAGGAAGCACATTGTAGTGGTACGAGTCGGAGCCGACAGCGAAGGCGAGGAATCTCCGGTGGGACTCCCGGATCCCGACGTGGAAGTAGGCATCCTTCAGGTCGACGGTCGCGAACCACAGACCCTTGCGGCTGTCACGGGCGGGTGTTGAGGACCTGCCGTGTTTATTCGCCGCCGCCTTCATCCTGAACTTGCGGTTCAGGAGGTCGTCGGTCTCGCCGTGGAAAAGGCCGGCTCCGTTGAGCGGCATGTCCTCGATGGCAGTTCTGACCGTCGGGTTGAGGTCGGGGCAGTCCGCCATGTTCCTGGAAGTGGTGATTAACCAGCTTCCGATGGAGTGCGCCTCGTCCCTGATCTCCACCAGCTGCCTGTGGATGTCATCTGGGACGTCCGGAACGGGGGGGGGGGGGGGGGGGAGATCCGTTCCATGAGGATCTGGACGTAGGCCCCCATGCAAGCGGTGTAGTTGGCGGCCTTGACCCCAAGGGCCGATGCCGAGTACGCCTTCTTGGCCAGTCCGTCCACCTTCTTTGCCTCCCGGTCGACAGGGGAGGTGGCCTGCTTCGGGACGAAGCTGTGTTGGGCTCCCTCCACGATGGCAGAGTTCGGCCTAAGGTGTTCGGCCAACCAAGGGCCACTCGCCGGGGCGACTCTGTAAAGCGACTCTACTTTGCGGGAGGACGCAGACCGGGCGGCCGGAGAGTTCCAGGACCTCTTCACGATGGTCTGGAGAGAGGGAAGGAGAGGCAGGCACGGCGGAGTGGGGACTGGTCCATGCACCCGACGCTCAACCGGGTCCTCGGCATCGTCCTCCGCGGATGCAAGCTCGATGTCAAGGGCCCTCGCCATTTTGACCACGTGTTCAGTGAAGGACCTGACGTCGACCGACGGAGAAGACGGCTCTGTCCTCTGAGGGGAGGCTGAGCCCGAGAGGACATCCTTGTCCGAGGGTGCCTCCGAAGGTGGCAGCGGCTCGTTTTCGGAGTCCAGGTCAGAGGAGAGAGGATCCGTCACTCTGACCTGGGATCTCGGGCGGGCTGGAGCAAAGTCGACTGAGGACCGGGAGCGTCTGCGGGGTGGAGACGGCGACCTCTCGCGTCTACGGGGTGGAGACGGCAACCTCTCGTCGACCGACACGGTCGGGACCGATCTGGACTCATAGAAGAGGTCTGGGACGTCTTGTCCGCGGGGCAAGTCGTCCTCATCATCGGTTGCCGGGTGGGAGGTCGACCGATGCTCCGGGGAGCGAGGAGGCGCGGTGTCATCCGTCCCGTGGATGAACTCCATGGTCGGAAGAGGCAGAGGTGCGTCCGGTAGAGGTGTGTCCGGTACCGGGGTCCCCTGGTCTACTGGCGTTGGCTCCAGGTCGCGGGGGGCCGACGAAGTGGAAGCGCGAGCCTGTTTGGAGGGGAGCGCTTCTTCCTTTGCCCTCGGTGGGTCGGTGGTGGGCCGATCCCTGGAGGGCTTGGCCTTTTTAGGGGCAGGATACCGACACGCCTCGTCGTGGTGCCTTTTCTTCCCAGGCCTGGGAGGCTCTTCAGTCGGGAAGAATGGGTTGTCCGGGAGGTCCAGGAGGACAGCAGCCGCCGTCGACGACGAAGGCCTCGGGTCCTTGACCCTTGCACCGGCTCGGTGCGCTCGTTAGGTAACGCATGGTACGATCCCTTGGATGCCCTGGAGGATGAAGGCGAGGCGAGATGGACCTCCGGTTCGGTAGCCTCCTTCGAACGGGAGCCCTCTGATCCCTTCTTCGGTTTGGGGGCCCGCTCGGTACCCTCAGTCCCCGATGACTTATGGGGGCGCTTGGAGGGTTT